>NC_052621.1:19457551-19744616 GCF_016545825.1 Eucalyptus grandis
AGTTGGACCTATGAGATGAAAACAGACATGTGACAGCTGGTGGAGAGAGGGACGGAAGCCGTGTGGCATGAGGGAGGGATGTAGGGAAATGGAGGCTTCTGGATGCGTAGGAGACCGAAGATGGAGCAGGGCGAGATTGAAGGAAAACGGTCATAGGGCCGAGTTTCACGAATGGCAGAAGAAAGTGAGAAGTAGATGCGGTCGAGAAGGGAAACGCGAAGGAGGGGGAACCATGAGAAGCTTGATGAGCAAATAAGATAAAATATCTAGGTGTTAATGCTTGGTTCCCCTAGGCTTGCATAAATATCCCAATGTCCCCCAAATACTTTATTGAATGAATTTCCATAAATAAACAAATGTTTGTGTCAAAATTCCAGCCTCACTTAGATCCTGAATTTCCTCATTTGACTCTAATTTCTTCATGAAATTTCCCAATTCGTATTCAAATTTTTGTTGAATAAAAGCCCACAAAATTTCTACAAGTTCCAATCAGCACATAGCCCGGCTAGAAGCCCAAATTTCCTTCGACTTGGTCCATCCGAATTTTCGTTCATTTTCCGAATCGTCCGAATCAATTTTTCCGTAAAATGGAATTCAAAAATCTTCGGAGGATGAGTCAACGTTCTAAAATGAATCGTGACATTGATCCAATTACTAAAATCGAGTTCAATTTCACAGTTAATTTCAATTTGACGTGATTTTAGCGTGTCTTAATCTACCACGTAGCTTTTATGAATTTTTGGTACTGACCCATGGCCTGATTATTTTTTTACCACAACGTACATCTTCGACACATTAGCCACTCAATTATCGTGAAAATCTCAAGGCTCTAAATATAGATACAGGTACGAAATGACAGAAAATCGGTCTAGTGCCGTTCGACTGAAATTAAATTAGGTGAATCACCTGACGCACAAATCACCTACTCCATTGAAGCGAATTTGGCCCACGTCTCTTATTGATTTTAACGGTGACTATAATGACCCTAGCAGATTAGCACGGTCGAGTTACCAATTCTTGGTCGACCAAGTCTATTGCGTTTAGATTCATTAAAAGTTTTACTGATAGGCTAGTTAACTCGTGAGTGGCCAACTCAAAGAAGGCTATAGGCTCATGAAACCCATTTCATCTCATCGAAATTAGACTTGAAAATCAGGATGTCACATCTTTAGGTGACCGACTCCAGTGCTCTAACTCATGGATGAGTTTAGAAAAGGGCGACTTCATTTATATTAGTCCAAAAGACATGAAGTCTAATGATTCACTAATCCTAGCAAATCTATTCTCACTAGGAATATAACTAGAGAAACATAGATCTGAAAGGGATTAGCATCCCCCACGGGGCCCCCTTACATTTTTCTAATTATATCTTTTAATGCAACCGCTATTTCCTAATAAATTGGATGCAATGCCTTTATTATTATTTTTTTCCGAAGACATGTTTATGACTCCATGTATCGTGGATGCATGTGTTTTAAAGATTCAAATGATGTGTAAGTGTATTATTAGTATTCGTTGTGATGTGTATGTAAAATGCAATTAACTAAAAATTTATCATGCTTGGCCAATCCATAATATCTTTGTCTGTTGAAAATATCATTAGAGAAAATAAGAATAATCTTTTAGAACTTATTTTGGAAATTTATGACATGTAGGGACCCGGTTCATTATCATGGGTCCCTTGGCTCTCCAGCTTTAAGCCCAGCCAGACAATGGTCCAAGATTGTGACCTATTGGGTCGGTCATATGCAACGGAACATTCAGTGCCCGTATTTAAACAAGAATCGACAATGATCTAGAAAAAGCATAAACTTTTGTAGATCTTATTTCAGCAGAATGATGGAATAAAGAATTTTTTTATATACTTTTCGAAGACTAATTTTAGCACTGTGGAAATTCAGAAAATCCTTACGTGATGTTGTCTGATTTTTCTCGAATATCTACACGTCGGGATAGGGCCAGAATTTCGCCTTGTATTTCTCCAGAATTTTCTCCCACCCTTGTCCACCTGCTGCATAGCACCGGATCCTTTTTTCTCTTTTAAAAATTTAATATTGACCATTTCTTCTTCTTTTTCTTGTTTCTTTTTTTCTTTTTCAAAATGTTAATAAAACTTTGATTGAGTATAACTTTTGACTCGTTTCTCATGCCCCATGGAGAGCTTGTGAACCAAAAATTTCCGAAAGTCGTGCTTGATCACCGAAAATGTTGAGAATTCATATTCTTGAGAATTATGGACGGCCAAAAGTTATGATATTATCTTCGTGAAAAAGCAACCACCATGATTCTTATTGGAAAGTTTATGACATGGATTTTTAAGGTGGAATTTATTGAATGGATCATATTATATTCCAGACATCCACGTCGATGGCTAAAAAAATGTGATATTTTAACATCCGACAAATCTATTTTCTTTATTTTCTTTACTTATTTGGCAAAACTCTTTATGAGCACAACTCACTCAAAATCAAACTTTTTAGGAAGTAACATTTCCGGTCATCTTGGTCCCACCCTTAGTGGGTATAAGTTCACATTAGTAGTTCTTCAAGATTGTCCTGCTTTCCTAGCTGGGTTTGCTATTAGAGAATGGCTTGAATTGACTTTAGCTTGTAGAAGGCGCCTGTGTCTCTCAGATGTTCTTGATGTTGAATTCTTGATTGAAGTGGATCAATGATCTGCCATACGGTTTTTCAACGTAGAAAAGGTTCTCAAATAAATGCTCTCTTATTGCTGTAACGGTTTTATCGTGGTCGAGGTTGATTGCTTTGGTAGGTAGATTTCCATCTCACTTCGCCATAGTCGTTGCTCTTAATACCTTCATTGTTACTGCATGATTATGAATTAGGATAGCTATCAACTTTTAGAGACCGTGAGTCCATCTCAAGGACAAAGTGATTAATATCATACTAGGTGGGCGATCTTGACTTGGAAATTGAAAATTAAGGAGATCACGCATATATAAAGAATGCTCTCATACTAGATATTAGAATGCCTAACCTAAAACTTAAATTGATAGGTGTAGGTTATCGATATGGTACAAATATAATATGGTAGATCAATCCAATGTTTCAACAATTATAATCCGATGTCATTGTCCAACAAGGAAAACCTATATTCTCACAATTATGCAATCTTTGATGAAGCATTTGCCATCACTGCTTAATTTCTTCAATGACGTATATACGCAATCGTTTCTCGCATAAATGTGAGATTTGTTATTATGGAAAACTCCTTTTTTTTTTTTTTTTAATAATCGAGGACTCCACAACGGCCCACCGTGCTTGGACGGCAAACAAGGGCTAGGCCCCTATATCTCAGAGAGACCAGCAGACCCCAACACTGGCTACAACTTACAATGCTAGCAAGTGCGGATTTGAACTCTCGACCGGCAATGGCTGAGAGACTCTCAACTAATTCAGCCCCACGGCCAGTTGAAAACTCCCTAATTTTGCAGAGCTCAAGTATTAAAGGTCTAATGGATGACTCATTATGGATAATTAGTGAATGTAAAGGATGAAAACACAAAATAAGATATTGTAGTTGTCTCCACTTAAGAAACCTGACAATAGGTGAGTAGGTCCACCTAAATTTCTTTGACTAAAAATGTTAAATCTTCATAAAAGAAAAAGAATCGAAAAAATCAATTTTTTCAAAAATTACCAAGATTTACATTCAAGATTACATGTCCATATTTATTTGTTTAGAAAAATGAGTGATTTGTAAAATATTTTCTTCAAAATAATCACTTGTCCTGAATGAAATGAATATTATCATTATCTATAAAGATTTATGTCAATATTATGAACATTGAAATATATTTTTATATTTTCATTATTATAATGATTATCTTAAGAAAATATTTTTCAAATCATTCATTTTTTACAAAACAAACGAATTTTAATAATGAGAAAAAGATGATTCTTCCCTACAAGACTAGGAAAGAAGAAATGATTCCAATTCTAAGTTCAACTTTTACCAACACAAGCTCCAAAGTTTCCTTTCAAAACTCTAAAACTTTTTGTAGTTTCTTCCGTGCTTTCGTTTGATGGGCAATCTCGCAGTGGTCTGAAATCTCTCGTTGGCAATGAATTTGCTTGTGTTAGTAACCAAAAATTCCGTGTGTTCGTAGTTGTGTTGGTGTCCAGTTTGATAAAAGGCTAGACTGCTTTACCAAAAAAACAATCATAAATCTATCACAATTGTGTTAATCTAATCATAAATATTTTTTCTTTCTCAAATGAGTCATAATCTTTGTATTTGTGTCAATTCATTTATCTGCCCACCTTAACCAATCAACATTGACATGAATGTTAGCCATCCTATATGGCATCACCGAGTTGACATTATAATTTTAAATAATATTTTAACATTTTTTGAATTTACTTATTTTTCTTATTTTGTATTCTTTTCCCATTTTTTCTCATTCTTTTTCTCTTCCTCAAGCTGGCTGCCCGACAAACCAGCCAAAGGTGACAACATTGAGGTTGGACCCGCCACCCTCTTATGAGCCTTGCCCCCTTGCTCTACCCTTGCTAGACAAAGAGGGTGGGTGGCATCCTAAAATCTAAAGCCAGTTTGGCAAGGTGTTAAAGTCTTTAATTAGGTGATAGAATTTTCATTATCTTTTAGCCATTAACCTTTTTAATTGGATGATTTAGTTATAGTTGTGAAAATTCAAATCGATAGATTAATAATTTATGCTTGGCCATGTGCTTTATAAATTAAATTTCAATAAATAAAATGCCCCAAGACTTCACAAGATAGAATTTGAATTTGAAATAATTATAGAAAGGAATTCAAAAAAACAAAAGAGGAAAAGGTTAAAATTCAATGGGCCTAAACCCATTTGGCTCATGTTTTAATGCCAAGATCAGGGGCCCATCAGGGGAAGTCGACTTCCCAATAGTGGCCCAAGAGAGGAGTAGTCGCCTATTTGGGAGGGGAGGCCCAAGCCTAACTCCAAGGCCCTTGCATGCAGAACTTGGTGGTATAGTAGCTATTCAGGAGGGTAAATCTGATGATTGCTAATCATGAGCTTTAGGGGAAATAAAAGGGAAGGAGAGAGAGAGAATGGCCGGTTAGCCATTTGCTCGCCCAAGGAGAGAGAGAGGCGGAAAAGGAGCGGCCGAGAGAGATCAGGAGGGAGTCGCCGCGCGCCGTGTCCGCTCCTTCAAAAGTCCATCGTTTGTTCATCCTAGAGCAAGTGGAGCCTCTTAACTTCTCTTGCATTTGTATATTGTTTGTTTGTTAGATTTTGGGTGTTTTAAGAAGAAAGGTTGGCTTGTTCTTAAGTCTTGTGACTGTTCTGCTCAACCGTGTGAGTCAGAAACTTGTTTGAGCTTTGCATGTGTGTTTCGAGTCCGATTTTGGCTTCAATTGCTTCATGAGAGTTGTAGCTGACATCTTGGAACTACAACATACGGAAATTTCGTGAAAAATTATGGAGATTTGAGGGGTTGTAAGTCTTATTATCGGAGACCTCAGATCTGAGAGTACTGACTCTTGCTGGATTCATGGTTGCATGTTGGCTTTGCTGAGAATATCACTGGTTTTCCAAGAAAGTTGTAGGAGACATCATGTTACAACATAATAAAATTTTATGAAATGATCAAGTATAGCCTAGTAAATCGACTAGATCTTGAAGATGATGATTCTGGTGTTGTATTCCGAGATACCCGAGACTTCATGGACATAGATGATGACTATACTCTATGACTAGATCTTCACAAAACTTGTAGAGGATACCTTGATGTATGACATATATAAATTTCAGAGAAACGAAAGAGAAATGGTAGGTGAAATCTCAATATTTTTGGTAATATATAACTGACGATGTAATGGGTCCAGAATCTTCGTGAGGTTGTATAAAATAATATAAAAGAATCTGGTTGTGTTGTGCGCAAATGTTATACTTGTAAAATTGCGTAATTTTTTGCGCTCTATATAGATATTTTAATTGAATTTATTCGAACTAAATTTGGTTTTACCCGAATATTATGTGCCATTTTTGTGGAAATTGTGAAATTGTGTGAAATTCAATTTGGCTATGAATTTTGCATGAAAATGTCATCCTATTGGTTTGTTTAATGATTGCTTGAATTTTATGATTTTGGGAAATTATAGATATTGAATTTAATATTTATTTATGATAATAAATAAATAAATAATAAAATAATAGTAATAAAATAAAAATTTATTTTTTTATTGGCCATAAATTCCCTTGAATTTATTAATAAATAATTATGCATTTTTGCATGATAAGACATTGGTGTATGTATGACCATGAATTGTGATGCATGTGTGAATCATATGCCATGTTGGGTTAAGATCAAAATAATGGTAAATGTGGATAATGATCAAATGAGGCCTGGAAAAGGCCAGAGATTATTGCCGGATTCCCCCGAGATCTCAGATGCTCAATGTGGGGGGCCGGAAGCCTTGTCGGAGGTCTTTGCCCGAAAGGAATGCCTCATGGCGCAAGGATTTGGGATGCGAGAGCCCGGCCGTGAGTAATGCGGTTGTTTGAGGTTTCACTAAGGGAATGCCTCGTGATGCTGAAGGAGATGCGAGATGCCCGGACTGAGGGTCGGAAAGCCGTGTCGATAAAGGGATGGCCGAATGCTTGAACCCTGTCTGAGGGCTCCTACTCCGAGGGGATGATAAAATTGATAAATTGGAGAAATGGGTGAAGGGAAACAAGATTGAAAAGAAAAGAAGAAATTAAATCATGAAATGATATGCATGAAATATGCATGATGATATGCATGATGAGATGATGATGATGATGTGATGTGATATGATGATCACCCATGATATGATATGCATGATGATGATAATGATAAGTGATGAATAATGATCACCCATGATAAGATATGCATGATGATAGCAAGGTGATGATGATGATATGCTATGCATGATGATATGATGATGATGATGATGATGATGATATGATATGCATGATGATATGCAAGATGATGATGATGAAATGCATGGTGATGATAATGATAATGATAATGATAATGATATATGATATGATATGTAATGTGATGATGTCATGATGATGATGACATGTAAGGATAATTGTTGATGATACATGTATGCAGGTAAGAAAAGTAAATTGATATGAAATGCATGAATGCGCATGGCTTGCATAACGCCGTAATAAATAATGATTGCATGATGCATTGAGTTGTTATTGATTTCCCTATCTCGCCAAAACCCATTGGGGATAACATTAGCAGTGGCGCTCTCGCGTCATACAGGGGTGTTTATGGTCTACCATTCGATGTAGAGGTCGAGTGTGCTGAGGATAGACCGTCCCTCTGCTCCCTAGATTGATTTTTATCGAGTACAAAGCCTAGTGATGTACGACGAGGCCTCGTCGGGGGCCTTCATTCAGAGTTCATTTCTACACGTTCGCGGGCATGGAGCGATGCAAGGGATGTTGCCGCTCGCCACCGCCCGATAACTGGGTCAGGACAAAGGGCGTTGGGAGTCTGATCTTTTGATGTAGATAACCGACACTTTGATGGGGGGTTTGCTCGTATGTGGGTCGACGGTTTTAGAAGGACGGTCCCGGGCTTTTCCTTGTACCACCGCACGTGGAATCCCATCTTGAAATATATGTAAATAAAGTGTCGTGGCTTGTTTATAAACGATTGATGGGACAAGGGTGTGTATTTCAGACAAGGTTATGGAGACGATGTTTTAATTTAAGCTCGCTAATGAGTTGCGTCGACCATTATGCAAGTTTTTTAAAGTTCTATGAATGACCACTTGAAAGAAGAAAGGTATTAAGGTAACATTGGCGCCGGTGACGATTTCAGAACATTTTTGGTAACAGCTTCCAGAGGTGGAGGAGCCTCATTTGAAATGAAAGGAACATAGATGACAATGCACACCATAGGATCTAAAACGAAATAATTGAATAAGGTGATGAGTATTCACCAGAGATCCAGTTTATTTCGAGTTCCTTTAGGTACCAGTAACATGCAATGTTACTTGTGTATTGATAGTACTGCTTTGAGTGGAGGCAAAGTGAACCCATTATTCCCGAGGCAATGCTTGAAACGGTGAAAGTCATGGTGCGAGCCGGAAGTGCTCATCCATCGAGGCAATAAGCCTCCGCTGCAAGGGCCGAACCTCGAATGCTATCTCCGCAGCCTTAGCCAATTTGGAAATCTGATGGAAAGGCAGCGCAAAGAACAGCCCTGAGCAACTCCGTATTCAAGGACTAAGAGCAGTTTTTCAAAGCTGAAGTCACTTAAGCTTATGGAATGGGAAGTCCTCGAGAGGCTGAACATTGGATTGAGTTCTTGGCTCGACTTTTCCGGCTGTTGACCGCACTGAAGCTGACCATAGTTTTAGCAAAGATGGAGAGTCAAGATTACAATTCCTTCCACCGTACTAATGTGAGCACGAGGAATTTAGAGCTTAATAGGAAGCATTTCGAAAACTAAGAGGAAGATACACCATCAGCTAACAAAGGCTTGACACCAGAGATCTTATGAGGCTGAGATTTTCTGAATTATCTAGATATACTCCTAAATCAATTGATCAGGAGGGAAAAGGCTAAGAGATTCAAGAGACCTAGTAATTCAAAGCAACCGGTGCCATGGGAAGAAGAAATTATAATGAGATTCATGAAAGGGCGCAGCTAGTGGAGCAGGAGCGTTGAAAAACGGCCGAGTTTAAGAAACCGTTGAATTTTAATGATGTGAAAAAGGGGAAGACTTTATGTCTGGTCAAGGCTCCACTGAATTGAAGAAGAAGAGTAACTTGAGGGGCAAGAAGTGGTCCAACATGAATGAAAGCACCCTATCAACGGTATCTTGTCAGAAGTGTAGACTTTAAATGGACAACAAAACGGTTTTGGTTGTGACGGTCATCTTAGGAGAAATTGCCCACAAGAGAGGCCTCCATGAGTATTGGCTCTGCAAGAATGGACATCGTGAGTGGCGTTAGGTCAAACCAAGGAAACTCGAGACCACCTGCACAAGTGGTGTATACGACATCTGTGATTTCAAAATGTTATCTCAGTATTCTTATTAATGGTGAAAAGGCATATGCATTGTTTGACTGGGTGCAACAATTTCGTTGTGTCTCGAAAGATATAGATGTTTTGAATAAGATAGAAGTTATGCCCTTGAGCTTGTATTTCCACGCCTTTAAAGGATATGGTATTATCTACCTGGTGTGTGGAAATTGTGATATCACTCTGAAGAAAGGATATGGAAATAGATCTTTTGTAAGACAGAAGGGGGCTGATGTTCGATCCTTATAGAGTGGAACACGGGGTATAAGAGAATTCCATACTAGAATGAATTGTTAGAAGGGTGATTCAACCTTTTACCAGCTATCATCAGTCTAGCTTGTAAATGTTTAGTGTTAAGGAAGCAACGGATTTTCCTATAGAGCACTTATTTCAAAGGGAAGTATGTTGCTTGACAAAGGATGTCAAGGGTACCTAGCTACAGTTAGAGATTGTGCAAAATAGTGAGTGTGGAAGTTTGTGAAATTAACGAATTTCAAGATGTATTTCCCGAGGAATTTGGATTGCCGCCAGCGGGAGATTGAATTTGAAATTGAATTAATGTCTTGCATGGACCAATATCAAATAGACCCCATATCCGATGGCCTGTAGTAAGAGATTGAGCAGGAAAGAAGTCTCAGGTGGTTTTTGACAAAGGATTCATTCAGACCAATGTTTCCCTTGGGGGTGTACAGAGGAAGGTCTTGATGCAAAAAGAATTAAATCAGGCATGCGCCAGTATTGACTATAGAAAGTAATGAACCAAACATCCGAATAAGTCTCTCTCTCTGCTCTCACCACATATAATGAACTTATTTGACCATACATGTTGAAGTTCGCCTGACTTGAGGTCTAGATACCATCGCTGAGAATTAAGGAAGGAGGACATTCCTAATCTTGTTCTTGACACTATGAGTTCCTTGGTTATGCCATTTGACACCAATGCCGGCTGCATTTATGGATTTGATGAATAGAATATTTCAGCCTTATTTAGACCAATCAGGATTGTTTTTATTGATGATATTTGGTTGTATTCAAAAGGGCCCACCTCATTAGCCACATTTCACAATTAGTTTTGCAGACAAAGAAAGCATAAGTTGATAAGTTTAGCAAAATGTGAAAGCCGGTTAACGCCGGTAAATAGTTGCTAGGACATGTGGTTTCGTGGAAAGGGATTGCAAGACCTAGCAAAAGTTGAAATCAAAGTGAATAGGGACGAAACGCGTAACTAATTAAATATGAATTTTCAAAGCTAATGTACCCAATCGTCTATTATAGACTCTTTTGAAGGATAAAAGACATCCAAATCGAACCATCTTCTAAATGCACCCAAAGTGATAAACGTTTGATATGGAAGATCATGAGAAAGGAACCATCCAAACCCAAAAGGAAATTATTCATCTTCAATATATGACTATACCCAAACAATCAGCGAGAATGTTCTAATTATAGGCATCCAAAAGGAAAAGGAAGTTGATGAAAGTGGCAAGGTTGTAGCCAGGCATCAGCATTAAATTGAAACCCCACGATGAATATCCGACGCTTCCTTTAGAGCTAGCAGCCTATGTTGCTCGCCTTGAAGATATGGAGACACTATTTGTATGGTCAACAAGTTTGAGTTTAACCAAGGCCCTATAAAAGTTTGAAGTACTGTTGCTCACAAAGAGTTGACCCACGAAAACAAAGGAGGTGGCTGGAGTTGTTTAAGGATTATGATCAGAGATAAGATATCATCCAGAAAGTGAATAGACAGTATATGCTCTGTCGTAAGTCGTCTATGGAAATAGCTAGTTTGAGAATGGTAGAATGGGAATTGTTAGAATTTGTAGCAAATTCGAGTTTAAATTGAAATGAATTGTCTTTAATGCATGCTTAGTGCATTAAGGATTGAGCGAGAGATTTTACTAAAATCGGGCAAGAATTCCGTAGATTTTCAAAGAAGGATGCAATGTCTTTAGGAAAAGACCAGAATTTCATATTCTAGATGATGGAATAGTAAGATGTCAAGGACGACTTTGTGTTCGACAATGAGGCAAATCATTGCTAAATTTGTCGGAGGCACATAAGTGTAATTATAGTATCCACCCACGAGCACAAAGATGTACAGAAATTTGTGTCAGCAATTTTGGTGGAATGGTATGAAGGCGATACAAAGCCTAAGTACGAATCTCAATGTTTGACGTGCAAAGAAGTGAAAGCGGAACATCAAACCCGCAGACATTTGAGAAATTAGACATCCGTAATGTAAATGCTAGACAAAGTATAACTACGGACTAAGGATTGCCATGACATTGTGAGTCATGATTCAATTTGGGTGATAAGTTATACAATTTGACTAAGTCGCACATTTCTTAGCATTCGCATGGGGTACTCAATGTGCAAGTTGACCATGTAATGTAAGTTAAGTGGTACGCTTACAAAATTTTCCAAGACTATTACTTCGATCGGATTCTAATTTTATCAATTTTTGGAAAAGTCTTTCTCTGCATTTAGGTTTTAAGCTTCAGCTTAGTCCGTTTCATCCCAGACAGATTGGTCGGCCGTAGCAGTGATCCATATAGAGGATAAGCAAGGGCTTGTGTAATCAATTTCAAAGGAAATTGGGATGAAAGATTGCATTTCAGAGTTTGCTATAATAATAGCTTACAAGTGTTGGTATGGCACCTTATGAAGTCATTATATGAAGGAGATGGTGACTGGCCTCGGGCCGGGAAAAAGTGGGTGAAAGGACGGTGACCTCCCATTTACCGCCGAAGCTGTTGAAATTATTAGAGAGAGACTTAGAACAGTCGTAGTAGATTTAAAGGCTACGCGGATTTTTAAAAGGCCTTTGAATTTAGTGTAGGAGACTGTATTCTTAAGGTATCTCCAAGGAATATCTCCAGTCTGATCAAGGGTAAGTTAAGCCCTAGATTTGTTGGACATTTGAAATTCTTGAGAGGATAGGGGATGTAGCTTATCGCTAGCTGCAATTTCCTAAGTTAGAAATCTGCACAATGTGTTTCATGTATCATGCATGAGAAGTACCAGCCGAATCTTGGTCACATATCATCTAGCTATCAAAGTGTGGATGAGAAAGTAAGGCAAGTTGATCATCATCTTGCATATCATCATGCATATCATATCATCATCATCATCATCATCTCGCATATCATCATGCATATCATATCATCATCATCACCTTGCATATCATCATGCATATCATATCATGGGTGATCATCATTATTCACATCACATATCATTATCATCATCATGCATATCATCATGCATATTATCATGCATATCATATCATGGGTGATCATCATATCACATCACATATCATCATCATCATCATCATCATGCATATCATCATGCATATAATATCATGCATATCATCATGCATATAATATCATGCATATCATGTCATGATTTAATTTCCACTTTTGGATTTCAATCTTGATCACCACATCACCCATTTCTCAATTTATCAATTTTATCATCCCCTCGGGCAAAGACCTCCGACAGGGTTCCCAGCATTCCAGCCATCCCATGGCCACCGGGCTTCCGGCCCCCCACAGTCCAGGCATCTCGCATCTCAACTAGTATCACGAGGCATTCCCTTCGGGCAGAAACCTCCGACAGGGCTTCCGGCATTTATACTCCCTGGCCGGGCATCCCGCATCCCAAATCCTGGCATCGCGAGGCATTCCTTTCGGGCAAAGACCTCCGACAAGGCTTCCGGCCCCCCACATTCCGGGCATCCTGAATCTCCCAGGGAATCCGGCAATGCATCTCTGTACACTCCGGCCTCATCCTCCACCACAACCACTTACTCACTTATCATTATCCACATTTACCATTATTTTGATCTTAATTTAACATGGCATAAAATAGCACATAATATTCGGGTAAAACCAGAATGCACAGTTTCCGAATAAATTCAATTAAAATATCCATATGGCCTCAAAAATTACGAAATTTTACAGAGTGATAGCCGAGACATTTTCGCACAACTTTTATGAAGAACTCCAAGCCAGATTCTGTTTATATTATTTTATACAACCTCACGAAGCTTCTGGACCCATTACCGCATCGTCCAGTGTACATATCACCGAAATATTGAGATTTCACCTACCATTTCTCTTTCGTTTACTCTGAAATTTATATATGTCATACATAAAGGTATCCTCTACAAGTTCCATGAAGATATCTAGGTCAAATAACTAGAGTATAGTCATCATCTATGTCCATGAAGTCTCGGGTATCTCGGAATACAACACCAGAATCATCATCTTCAAGATCTAGTCGATTTACTAGGCTATACTTGTTCATTTCACTTCAAATTTGAGTATTTTGTAGTTTAAGATGTCTCCTACAACTTTCATGAAGAAACCGAAGTGATATTCTCAACAAAAACCAACATGCAACCATGAATCCAGCAAGAGGTCAGTAAAAACTCTCCAGATCTGAGGTCTCCGTATAATAAGACTTTAACCCGTCAAATCTCCATAATTTTTCACGAAATTTCAGTATGTTGTAGTTCAAGATGTCAGCTACAACTCTCATGAAGAAATTGAAGCCAAAATCGGACTCGAAACACACAGGCAAGCTGAAACAAGTTTCTGACTCACACGGTCCGAGCAAGAACAGTCACACGACTTAAGAACAAGCCAACCTTACCTCGGTTTTTCTCACTTAAAACACCCAAAATCTAACAAACAAACAATATACAAGCATGCAAGAGAAGTTAGAGGACTCCACTTGCCTCTAGGATGAACAAACGATGGCGTACGGCGGACGGACACGGCGGCGACGGCGACTCCCTCCTTCGTCTCTCTCGGCCGCTCCTCCTCTCTCTCGCACACCTCTCTCTCTCCTTGGGCGAGCAAATGGCTAACCGGCCATTCTCTCTCTCTCTCCTTCCCTTTTATTTCCCCTAAAGCTCATGATTAGCAATCATGAGATTGCCTCACCAATGGCCAATGCATGGCCTTCCTTCATGCCACTTGTCATTATACATGCAAGTTGGGCCTTGGAGTTGGGCTTGGGCCTCCCCTCCTTGGGCCGGCGACTACTCCTCTCTTGGACCACTATTGGGCCGGTCGACTTCCCCTCTTGGGCCCCTCATCTTGGCCCATTAAAGGCTTAGGCCAAATGGGTTTAAGGCCCATTCGAATTTTAACCCCTTTTCCCTTCTTCTTTTTTTTTTTTGAATTCCTTTCTATAATTATTTCCAAATTCAAATTCTATCTTGGCCAAAGTCTTGGGGCATTTTATTTATTGAAATTTAATTTATAAAGCACATGGCCAAGCATAAATTATTAATCTATCGAATTTGAATTTTTCACAACCATAAGCACAAATCATCCAATTAAAAGACTAATGGCTAAAACATAAGTCATGAAAATTCTATCACCTAATTAAAGACTTTAACACACCTTATGGCTTGGCTTTGAATTTTTGGATGCCACAATTCTCCCCACCTTAGAGAATTTCGTCCTCGAAATTCAAACACCACTCACGCCTTCTTTAAACAAATAGGGATACTTTTCCTTCATCCGATCCTCACTTTCCCATGTGGCTTCCTCCATACCATGATGTCGCCATAACACCTTAACCAATGGGATCTTCTTGGTCCTAAGAATTTGCTCCCTTCGGTCCAATATCTGCACAGGCTCTTCAATGTACCTTACTTTCTCATCCACTTTGATGGCTTCATGATCGAGTATGTGACCAAGATTCGGCTGGTACTTCCTCAACATCGATACATGAAACACATTGTGCAGATTTCCTAACTTAGGAGGTAACGCTAAACGATAAGCTACATCCCCTATCCTCTCAAGAATTTCAAAATGTCCAACAAATCTAGGGCTTAACTTACCCTTCATCCCGAATCGAGATATTCCTTTCATTGGAGATACCTTAAGGAATACATGGTCTCCTACACTAAATTCCAAAGGCCTTCTACGCTTATCCGCGTAGCCTTTCTGTCTACTCTGAGCTGTTCTAAGTCTCTCTCTAATAATTTCAACAGCCTCAGCGGTAACTTGTACCAGTTCAGGTCCTGTCAACTTCCTTTCACCCACTTCACTCCAGCAGACAGGAGTCCTACATCTCCTTCCATATAATGCTTCATAAGGTGCCATACCAATACTTTTATGAAAGCTATTATTATAGGCAAACTCTACCAAATGCAATCTTTCATCCCAATTTCCTTTGAAATTGATTACACAAGCCCTTAGCATATCCTCTAATATCTGGATCACTCTTTCTGACTGACCATCTGTCTAAGGATGAAAAGCAGTACTAAACTGAAGCTTAGATCCTAACGCAACTTGAAGACTTTTCCAAAAATTCGAAGTAAACCTCGAATCCCGATCTGAAGTAATGGTCACTGGAATACCGTGTAAGCGTACCACTTGACTTACATACATGTCTGCATACTTATCCATTGAGTAGGCCATGCGAATCGCTAAGAAATGTGCCGACTTAGTCAAACGATCCACTATCACCCAAATTGAATCATGACTCCTTGATGTCCTTGGCAATCCTTGCACAAAGTCCATCGTTATATGTTCCCATTTCCATTCTGGAATGTCTAATGGTCTCAAAAGTCCTGCGGGTTTACGATGTTCCGCTTTCACTTGCTGGCACGTCAAACATTGAGATACGTACTTAGCTGTATCTGCCTTCATACCATTCCACCAAAATTGCTGACACAAATTTCTGTACATCTTTGTGCTACGTGGGTGGATACTATAATTACTCTTATGTGCCTCCGACAAAATTTCCTTCCTCAATTCCTCATTGTCGGGAACACAAAGTCGTCCTTGACATCTTACTATTCCATCATCAGAGATATGAAATTCTGGTCTTTTCCCTAAAGACATTGCATCCTTCACTTTCAAAATCTCTGGGTCAGATTCTTGCAGGATTTTAATTTTCTGGAAAATCTCTGGCTCAATCCTTAATGCACTAAGCATGCCAGTAAGACAATTCATTTCCAATTTAAACTCTGAATTTGCTACAAATTCTAACAATTCCCATTCTACCATTCTCAAACTAGCTATTTCCATAGCCGACTTACGACTAAGAGCATATGCTACTCTATTCACTTTTCCTGGATGATATCTTATCTCACAATCATAATCCTTAAACAACTCCATCCACCTCCTTTGTCTCATGTTCAACTCCTTTTGTGAGAACAGATACTTCAAACTTTTATGATCCGTATAAATCTCAAACTTTTCCCCATACAAATAGTGTCTCCATATCTTCAAGGCGAACACTATAGCTGCTAGCTCTAAATCATGCGTCGGATAATTCAGCTCGTGGGGTTTCAATTGTCTGGATGCATAGGCTACAACCTTGCCATGCTGCATCAACACACATCCCAGTCCTTTGTGAGATGCATCACTATACACTGTAAAACCATCAGGTCCAGTAGGTATAGTCAAAATTGGAGTCGAAGTCAATTTCCTTTTGAGCTCCTGAAAACTCCTTTCACATTCTCCATTCCATTCAAACTTCACATTCTTTCGGGTTAATTTAGTTAAAGGTCCCGCCGCCTTGAAAATCCTTCAATGAACCTTCTATAATAACCAGCCAGTCCTAAGAAACTTCGTATTTCAGTAGGTGTCGTCGGTCTTGGCCAATTCACCACCATTTCAACTTTTGCTAGGTCTACTGCAATCCCTTTCCCTGACACCACATGTCCTAGAAATATTATCTGGTCCAACCAGAATTCACATTTACTAAACTTAGCATACAACTTATGCTCTCTCAGAGTCTGCAAAACTATTCTCAAATGTTGCTCATGCTCTTTAGGCCCTTTTGAATACACCAAAATATCATCAATAAAAACAATCACAAACTGGTCTAAATAAGGCTGAAATATTCTATTCATCAAATCCATAAATGCAGCCGGCACGTTAGTCAATCCAAATGGCATAACAAGGAACTCATAGTGTCCATAACGAGTCTGAACGCAGTCTTAGGAATGTCCTCCTTCTTAATTCTCAACGATGGTATCCCGACCTCAAGTCAATCTTAGAAAACCGAACTTCCACGAGTTGGTCAAATAAGTCATCAATTCTAGGCAAAGGATACTTATTCTTAATGGTCACCTGATTCAACTGCCTATAGTCAATACACAAGCGCATCGATCCATCTTTCTTTTTCACAAACAAGACCGGTGCACCCCAAGGTGAAACACTTGGTCTAATGAATCCTTTGTCAAGCAACTCCTGCAGTTGCACTTTCAACTCCTTCAATTCAACTAAGGCCATCCTATATGGGGCTTTTGATATTGGTCCCGTTCCAGGCATTAATTCAATTTCAAATTCAATCTCCCGCTCTGGCGGCAATCCAGGTAATTCCTCACGAAATACATCTTGAAATTCGTTAACTACACAAACTTCCTCAAGATTAGGCTCCTTCTTTGCATAATCTCTAACTATGGCTAGGTACCCTTGACATCCTTTGTCAAGTAACTTATAGGCTTCTACTGCCGAAATAAGTGCTATAGGAAAATGGGTCTGACCTCCTAAAAATTTACAACTAGACAGATCAGGTAAAACGAATTGAATCACCCTTCTATAACAATTCATTCTAGCCCGATACTTACGAAGCCAGTCCATTCCTATAATAACATCAAAATCATACATAGCCATTACAACCAAATCTATTTCCATATCCTTTCCTCCCATTGATATCTTACAATTTCCACACACCAAGGTAGATAATACCATATCCTTTAAAGGCGTGGAAACACAAAGAGGCGTTTCAAGGGGCATAACTTCTATCTTATTCAAACATCTATATCTTTCAGACACAAACGAATGCGTTGCACCCGTGTCAAACAATGCATATGCCTTTTCACCATTAATAAGAATCGTACCTGAGATAACATTTTTGGAAGCTTCCGCTTCCTCCTGGGTAATCGTATACACCCTTCCTTGTGCAGGTGGTCTCTGAGGATTTCCTTGTGGATTTGACCTAACAGCACTCTGATATCCCTGTCGCACCGAGCCAACACTCACTTGCGACCTCTCTTGTGGGCAATTTCTCCTAAGATGACCCACTTGTCCACAACCAAAACATTTTTGTTGTCCCGTACAAGGTCCTGGGCCATGGCCTCCATTACACTTCTGACAAATACCAGGCTGATAGGGTGCTTTCCCTATATTCGGACCACTTCTTGCCCCTCCAAAATTCCCAAAGTTACTCTTCTTCTTCACATTCCAGTCCGACCTTGACCAATAAGGTCTCTTCCCCTTTTTCACATCATTAAAATTCAACGGTTTCTTAAACTCCGACCGTTCCTCAACAGCTCTGCTCCACTAACTGCGCCCTTTCATAAATCTCATTATAATCTCTTATGTTCAAAGGCACCCGGTTGCTTTCGATGTCGAGTCCTCAATCCTTTCGGGAATCTCTTAGCCTTTTCCTCCTGATCCTCAATCAATTTAGGAGCATATCTAGATAATTCAGAAAATCTAGCCTCATACTGATCTACTGTCAACCCTTTTTGTTCTAGCTGAACAAATTTAGTAATCTTCCCATCCTTAGCACAATCAGAGAAATGCTTCCTATTGAAAGCCCTAACAAACTCCTCCCAGCTAACATTAGTACCTGGTGGAAAGATTATGTCCTTCGAAGCTCTCCACCAAAACTTCGCATTTCCCTCCAACTGGTACTTTGCTAAAACTATTTTCTCAGCATCAGTGCAGTCCAACAGCCGGAAAATTCGTTCCATTCCATCAATCCAATGTTCAGCCTCCTCAGGACTTCCCATTCCATTAAACTTAAGTGGCTTCAGCTTCAAAAACTGCTCCACTAGTCCTTGAATACGGCGTTCTGCTCCGGGCTGTTGCTGCGCCCGCCTTTCCATCGATTTCCAATATTGGCTAATGCACTCAGGATATCTTCCATTCGAGGTTCAGCCCTTGCAGCAGAGGCTTCAGCCCTCGATGGATGAGCACTTCCAGCTCGCACCATGACTTTCCTGCAATTTCCAAGCATTGCCTCAGGAATAATCTGAGACTCACTGCCTCCACTCAAAGCAATTACTATCAATACATAAGTAACATATACATGTTACTGGTACCTAAAGGCAACTCGAAATAAACTACTAGGGATCTACGAGTGAATACTCATCACCCGTTATTCAATTATTTCGTTTTAGATCCTATGGTGTGCATTGTCATCATGTTCCTCAATTTCCAAATGAGGCTCCTTATCACTCCACCTATAATCATTCGCTCTGATACCAAAAAGGGCGGTTGTGACACCCCGAACCCTTTGCAGGTCGTCACCAGCGCCAATGTTACACCTTAATACCTTTCTTTCTTTCAAAAAAGTGTCCTAATTCATAGACACACATTTAAAAAAAAAAAACAAAACGGTCCCAGCGCAACTCATTAGCGGAAGCAAATTAAAACATCATCGTCTCTCCCCCTACCAACCATGATACAAATACACACCACTAATCACCATCATTTTATAAACAAGCCACGACACTTTATTTACATATATTTCAAGATGGGATTCCCTTCGAGTCGGTACAACAAAAGGAAAAGCCAGGACTCAGCCACGTCCAGCCTAAAACCTCAAAAAGAAACCCTCGACCCTCAACATCATACGAGCATAAACCCCCCATCAAAAGTGTCGGTTATCTACATCAAAAAGATCCGACTCCTACTCATCGCACGCGCGGGTCTCACACCCAACCCGGTGCATCAGGCGGTGGCGGCGGCAACATCCCTCGCATCGCTCCATCCCGACGAACGTGTACGAAATGAACTCTGAATGACAGGGCCCCCAGCCTCGTCGTACATCACTAGACAGCGTACTCGAATAAAAGTCAATCCGGGAACAGAGGGACAGTCTATCTCAGCACACTCGACCTCTACATCGAATGGTAGACCATAAAACACCCCCCGCGTGACGGCAGGAAGCGGCATACTGCTAATCTGAAATGTTATCCCCAAAGGGGTGAGTACAACCACTCAGCAGATAGGGAAATCCAATAACAACTCAATGCATCATGCAATCATACATGCATTGCAGGCGCTACTTACCTTGAAGCCATGCGCATTCTATCATGCATCATCATATCAATTTATAACACATACATGACATACATGTGTATCATCATCGTATCATACATGTCATCATCATCATGACATCATCACATTACACATATCATATCATATATCATTATCATTATCATTATCATTATCATCACCATGCATATCATCATCATCATCTTGCATATCATCATGCATATCATATCATCATCATCATCATCATCATCTCGCATATCATCATGCATATCATATCATCATCATCACCTTGCATATCATCATGCATATCATATCATGGGTGATCATCATTATTCACATCACATATCATTATCATCATCATGCATATCATATCATGGGTGATCATCATATCACATCACATATCATCATCATCATCATCATCATGCATATCATCATGCATATAATATCATGCATATCATGTCATGATTTAATTTCCACTTTTGGATTTCAATCTTGATCACCACATCACCCATTTCTCAATTTATCAATTTTATCATCCCCTCAGGTAAAGACCTCCGACAGGGTTCCCAGCATTCCAGCCATCCCATGGCCACCGGGCTTCCGACCCCCCACAGTCCAGGCATCTCGCATCTCAACTAGCATCACGAGGCATTCCCTTCCGGCAGAAACCTCCGACAGGGCTTCCTGCATTTACACTCCCTGGCCGGGCATCTCGCATCCCAAATCCTGGCATCGCGAGGCATTCCTTTCGGGCAAAGACCTCCGACAAGGCTTCCGGCCCCCCACATTCCGCGCATCCTGAATCTCCCAGGGAATCCGGCAATGCATCTCTGTACACTCCGGCCTCATCCTCCACCACAACCACTTACTCACTTATCATTATCCACATTTACCATTATTTTGATCTTAACTTAACATGGCATATGATTCACACATGCATCACAATTCATGGTCATACATACACCAATGTCTTATCATACATGCAACAATGCATAATTATTTATTAATAAATTCAAGGGAATTTATGGCCAATAAAATAATCCATTTTATTTTATTACTATTATTTTATTATTTATTTATTTATTTATTATCATAAATAAATATTAAATTCAATATCTATAATTTCCCAAAATCATAAAATTCAAGCAATCATTAAACAAACCAATAGGATGACAATTTCATGCAAAATTCATAGCCAAATTGAATTTCACACAATTTCACAATTTCCACAAAATAGCACATAATATTCGGGTAAAACCAGAATGCACAGTTTCCGAATAAATTCAATTAAAATATCTATATGGCCTCAAAAAATTACGCAATTTTACAGAGTGATAGCCGAGACATTTGCGCACAACTTTTATGAAGAACTCCAAGACAGATTCTTTTTATATTATTTTATACAACCTCACGAAGATTCTGGACCCATTACCGCATCGTCCAGTGTACATATCACCGAAATATTGAGATTTCACCTACCATTTCTCTTTCGTTTCCTCTGAAATTTATATATGTCATACATCAAGGTATCCTCTACAAGTTTTGTGAAGAGATCTAGGTCAAATAACTAGAGTATAGTCATCATCTATGTCCATGAAGTCTCGGGTATCTCGGAATACAACACCAGAATCATCATCTTCAAGATCTAGTCGATTTACTAGGCTATACTTGATCATTTCACTTAAAATTTTATTATGTTGTAGCTTATGATGTCTCCTACAACTTTCATGAAGAAACCGAAGTGATATTCTCAACAAAAACCAACATGCAACCATGAATCCAGCAAGAGGTCAGTAAAAACTCTCCAGATCTGAGGTCTCCGTATAATAAGACTTTAACCCCTCAAATCTCCATAATTTTTCACGAAATTTCCGTATGTTGTAGTTCAAGATGTCAGCTACAACTCTCATGAAGCAATTGAAGCCAAAATCGGACTCGAAACACACATGCAAGCTCAAACAAGTTTCTGACTCACACGGTCCGAGCAAGAACAGTCACACGACTTAAGAACAAGCCAACCTTACCTCGGTTTTTCTCACTTAAAACACCCAAAATCTAACAAACAAACAATATACAAGCATGCAAGAGAAGTTAGAGGACTCCACTTGCCTCTAGGATGAACAAACGATGGCGTACGGCGGACGGACACGGCGGCGACGGCGACTCCCTCCTTCGTCTCTCTCGGCCGCTCCTCCTCTCTCTCGCACACCTCTCTCTCTCCTTGGGCGAGCAAATGGCTAACCGGCCATTCTCTCTCCTCTCTCCTTCCCTTTTATTTCCCCTAAAGCTCATGATTAGCAATCATGAGATTGCCTCACCAATGGCCAATGCATGGCCTTCCTTCATGCCACTTGTCATTATACATGCAAGATGGGCCTTGGAGTTGGGCTTGGGCCTCCCCTCCTTGGGCCGGCGACTACTCCTCTCTTGGGCCACTATTGGGCCGGTCGACTTCCCCTCTTGGGCCCCTCATCTTGGCCCATTAAAGGCTTAGGCCAAATGGGTTTAAGGCCCATTCGAATTTTAACCCCTTTTCCCTCTTTTTTTTTTTTTTTTTTTTGAATTCCTTTCTATAATTATTTCCAAATTCAAATTCTATCTTGGCCAAAGTCTTGGGGCATTTTATTTATTGAAATTTAATTTATAAAGCACATGGCCAAGCATAAATTATTAATCTATCGAATTTGAATTTTTCACAACCATAAGCACAAATCATCCAATTAAAAGACTAATGGCTAAAACATAAGCCATGAAAATTCTATCACCTAATTAAAGACTTTAACACACCTTATGGCTTGGCTTTGAATTTTGGGATGCCACACCACCCTCATAGCCTCTAGCAAGGGGTAGAGCCTCACTAGAAGTGGGCAAGGCTCACCCGAGGGTGGCGAGGTCAACCTCATCAACGCTCACCTTTGGCTGGTTGTCGAACTAGCAACCAGCTAGAGGAAGAAGGAAGAGAAAAAAAAAGAATGAGAAAAAAAAAGGGAAAAAAGAATACAAAATAAGAAAAAATAAGTAAAAAATTCAAAAAATGTTAAAATATTATTTAAAATTATCAATGTCAACGTCGGTGATGCCATATAGGATGGCTAACATTCATGTCAATGTTGATTGGTTAAAATTGGGCAGATAAACTGAATTGACACAAATACAAAAGATTATGACTCATTTTGAAAGAAAAAATATTTATGATTGAATTAACACAATTGTGATAGATTTATGATTGTTTTTTGGTAATTTTCTAGCCTTTTATCAACTGGACACCAACACAACTTACGAACACACGAATTTTTGGTTACTAACACAAGCTTGACTCATTACCCGCCGAGACAATGGAACCACTCTGAGATTGCCCATCAAACGAAGCACGGAAAGAAACTACTACAAAAAAGTTTTAGGAGTTTTGAAAGGAAACTTGGAGCTTGTGTTGGTAATGAGTTGAGACTTAGAATTGGAATCATTTCTTCTTTTTTTCCCCAATTCTTGTAGGGGGCATTTTGATCTTTTTCTCATTATTAAAGCATCGTTTGTTTTGTAAAAAATGAATGATTTGAAAAATATTTTTCTTAAGATAATCATTTATAACAATGAAAATATAAAAATATATTTTCAATGTTCATGAAAATATTTAGACATAAATCTTTATCGATAATGATAATATTCATTTCAACTGGGACAAGTGATTATTTTTAAGAAAATATTTTACAAATCACTCATTTTTTGCTAAACAAATAAATATGGACATGTAATCTTGAATGTAAATCTTGGTAATTTTTTGAAAAAATTGATTTTTTTGCGTATTCTTTTTCTTTTTATGAAGATTTAACATTTTTCGTCAAAGAAATTTCGTGGACCTACTCACCTATTGTCAGGTTTCTTAAGTGGAGACAACTACAATATCTTATTTTGTGTTTTCATCCTTTACATTCACTTTTCAATTATCCATAATGAGTCATCCATTAGAACCTTTAATTACTTGAGCTCTGCAAAGTGCAAAGGGAGTTTTCCAACCCAACCGTGGGTAGCTGTATTAGTTGAGAGTCTCTCCTTCATTGCCGAGGTCGAGAGTTCAAAATCCGCACTTGCTAGCATTGTAAGTAGGGGGCCATAGTGTTGGGGTCCTGTGCTAGTCTCTCTCGAGATATAGGGGCCTAGCCCTTCGGTGCCGTCCAAGCACGGTGGGCCCGTTGTGGAGTCCTCGATTATTAAAAAAAAAAAAAAAGGAGTTTTCCATAATAACAAATCTCACATTTATCTGAGAAGCAGTTGCGTATGTACGTCATTGAAGAAATTAAGCAGTGATGGCAAATGCTTCATCAAGGTACTTTATAATTGTGAGAATATAGGTTTTCCTTGTTGGACAATGACATCGGATTATAATTGTTAAAGTATTGGTTGTCTACAATATTTATGTTATGTATATGCGATAACCCTACACCTATCAATTTAAGTTTTTAGGTTAGGCATTCTAATATAGTATGAGAGTCACGGATTCTTTATATATACGTGATCTCTCTCCTTAATTTTCGAATTTCCAAGTCAAGATGCGCCCACCTAGTATGATATTAATCACTTTGTCCTTGAGATGGACTCACGGTCTCTAAAAGTTGATAGCTATCCTAATTCACTTAATCTTCATGCAAGTAACAACTGAAGGTATTAGGAAGCAACGACCTTCCATGGCGAAGTGAGATGGGAAATCTACCTACCAAAGCAATCAACCTCGACCACGATAAAACCGTTACAGCAATAAGAGAGCATTTATTTGAGAACCTTTTCTACGTTGAAAAACCACGGTATGACGAATCTATTGATCCACTTCAATCAAGAATTACAAGAGGTTCAACCACATCGAGAACATACAGAGACACGAGCTCAGCCTTCTACAAGCTAAAACGTCACCAATTCCAAACCATTCTCTCTAATAGCAAACCCAGCTAGGAAGCTTGGGACAATCTTGAAGAAGAACTACTAATGTAGACACCTTACTTTTTACTAAGGGTGGGACCAAAGATGACCGAGAATGTTACTTCCTTAAAAGTTTGATTTTTGGTATAATTGAGTTGTGCTCATAAAGAGTTTTGCCAAAATAAGTAAAGAAAATAAAAGAAAATAGATTGTCGGATGTTAAAATATCACATTTTTTAACCATCGACATTAGATTAATGGATGTCTGGAATATATAATATGATCCAATCAATAAATTCCACCTTAAAAATCCAAGTCATAAACTTTCCAATGCCACAAGAATCATGGTGGTTACCTTTTTTCACGAAGATAATATCATAACTTTTCATCATGGCCGTCCGTTCCACTTAATTCTCAAGAATATGAATTCTCAACATTTTTCGGTGATCAAGCTACGACTTTCGGAAATTTTGGTTCACAAGCTCTCCATGGGGCATGAAAACCGAGTCAAAAGTTATGCTCAATCAAAGTTTTGTTAACATTTTGAAAAGAAAAAAAAGAAACAAGAAAAAGAAGAAGAAATGGTCAATATTAAATTTTTAAAAAGAGAGAAAAAGGATCCGGTGCTATGCAGCAGTGGGCCCGCGCTGGACAACGGGTGGGGAGAGAAAATTCTGGAGAAATACAAGGCGAAATTCTGGCCTATCCCGACGTGTAGATATTCGAGAAAAATCAGACAAACATCACGTAAGGATTTTCTGAATTTCCACAGTGCTAAAATTAGTCTTCGAAAAGTATATAAAAAAAATTCTTTATTACCATCATTCTGCTGAAATAAGATCTACAAAGTTTAATAATTTTTTTTTCTAGATCATTGTCGTGCTTGTTTAAATACGGGCACTAGATAGCAACCGTTGCATGTGACCGACCCAATAGGTCACAATACTGGACCATTGTCTAGCTGGGCTTAAAGCTGGAGAGCCAAGGGACCCATGATAATGAACCGAGGTCCTACATGTCATAAATTTCCCAAAATAAATTATTTCTAAAAGATTATTCTTATTTTCTCTAATGATATTTTCAACAGACAAAGATAATTATGTCTAAGTTGGCCAAACATTAAGCGTGTATAACCAAATAGAATGCCTTTTAGTTAATTGCATTTTACATACACATCACAACGAATACTAATAATACACTTACACATCATTTGAATCTTTTTAAAACACAAAGCATCCACGATACATGGAGTCATAAACATGTCTTCGGAAAAAAATAATAATAAAGGCATTGCATCCAATTTATTAGGAAATAACTTTGACGGTTGCATTAAAAGATATAATTGAAAAATGTGGGGACTGTGGGGGATGCTAATCCCTCTCCAGATCTATGTTTCTCTAGTTATATTCCTAGGCAAGAATAAGATTTGCTAGGATTAGTGAATCAATTAAGACTTCATGTCTTTTGGACTAATATAAATGAAGTCGCCCTTTTTCTAAACTCATCCATGGAGTTAGAGCACTAATTCGGTCACCTAAGATGTGACATCCTGATTTTCAAGTCTAATTTCGATGAGATGAAATGGGTTTTTCATCGAGTGCCTATAGCCTTTTTCTTTGAGTTGGCCACTCACGAGTTAACTAGCCTATCAGGTAAAACTGTTAATGAATCTAAACGCAATAGACTTGAGAATTCGACCAAGAATTGACTGCTCGACCGTGCTAATCTGCTAGGGTCATTATGTCACCGTTAAAATCAATAAGAGACCGGAGATAGGTCGATTCGATGGAGGTAGGTGATTAGTGCGTGGGTGATTCCACCTAATTGCAAAATTTCTGTCGAACGGCACTAGACCGATTTTTCTGTCATTTTCGTACCCTGTATCTATATTTGAAACCTTGAGATTTTCACGATAATTGAGAGTCGCTAATGTGTCGAAGATGTACGTTGTGGCTAAAAAATAATCGACCATGGGTCAATTGCATTAAAAATTCATAAAAGCTACGTGGTAGATTAAGACACGCTAAAATCACGTCAAATTGAAATTAACTGTGAAATTGAACTCGATTTTAGTAATTGAAAGTTCTGTCGTGTCACGATTCATTTTAGGAACGTTGACTCATCCTCCGAAGATTTTTCGGAGATTCCAGAATTTTTACGGAAAAATTGATTCGGACGATTCGGAAAATGAACGAAAATTCGGATGGACCAAGTCGAAGGAAATTTGGGCTTCTAAGCCGGGCTATGTGCTGATTGGAACTTGTAGAAATTTTGTGGGCTTTTATTCAACAAAAATTTGGATGTCGAATTGGGAAATTTCATGAAGAAATTAGAGTCAAAATGAGGAAATTCGGATCTAGGCTTGAGGCTGGAATTTTGACACCAAAATTTGTTTATTTATGGAAATTCTATTCAATAAAGTATTTGGGGGACATTGGGATATTTATGCAAGCCTAGGGGGAACCAAGCATTAACACCTAGATATTTTATCTTGACTTTTTGCCCCCTTCATCCAAGCTTCTCTTGCCCGCCTCATTTGGTTCCCCCTCCTTCGCCGTTTCCCTTCTCGACCGCATCTACTTCTCACTTTCTTTTGCATTCGACGAAACTCAGCCCCTCTGCCAGCCGTTTTCCTTCAATCTCTGCCACCTGCTCCATCTTCGGTCTCCTCTGCCATCCACCGAAGCCTCCATTTCCCTACATCCACTCCCCTCATGCCACACAGCACACCACCGTCCCTCTCTCCACCAAATCACCGTCCAAGCTGTCACATGTCTGTTTTCATCTCCACCGGTCAACTACACCACCTCCTGCGCCCACGCCATTGACTCCGAAGCAGCTCACGCCAGTCCACGGTCGCTCCTCTCTTTGTCTGTAACCCAGCCCATCCGAAGCCAGCCACTCGAAGCTTGCTTCAGCCCTTCGCAATTCAAGATTGAAACTCAGCTTTGCTGAGCCGTCTTGGCCAATTTTAGCCGGCCCGAGCTTCCCTCGGCCTCGCCATGAGCCCAAATCTCAGCCACCGTTGCGCCATCGTCGCCGTGAGCCGGTTTTCGTGCTAAATTGGTGAGTTGCACTCTAATCCCTAATTAGTAGGCTAATAACACTTAGATGTGGATTAGTTAGCTAATTGGTGGATTAGTTAGGTTAACTAAGCTTAGAGCAATTTAGTTAGATTAAGTATATAGTTAGTTATATAGTTAGTTTAGTTAGAATAGTTAGATGGATTCAGTTAGGAATTAGTTAGTTTATATAGTTAGTGTAATTAGATTGAATTAGATAGAATGGTTAGATTTAATTGTTAGTTAGATTAATTAGCCTAGTTAGTTTAAGTTAATTTAATTAAGTGCTTTAATTTATTTATTTTGTAATTTATTTACTTGCCGATAATTTATTTAATTATTAAATATTTTTCGGAAATTAGACCGGGATAGCCGGTGACCGGAATTTCGTGCTGATAGCAATAGTGTGGTTAATTTCTGCAATTGGATGTTAAATTGTGCAAATTGAGTGCTGAATGGAATTTTGAGTTTTTAATTCCAAAATTTGTTAATTTCATTATTTATTCAGAAAATTCCGGGTGTCGGATTTTAACACCAAAAATGGTTTTATATATTATATAAAACAGTGGGATTTTAAATTTGGAGGTTATGAATTTTCTGGGTCCAATCTGACTGTGTACCCACACACGATTATTTTACCGTGTATTTTTAATACAAAGAAAATAGGCCAGGATCACTATTTTAATTGAGGCATTTGAGTGCAATGCATGATGTCTTGGGCTAAGATTGATCGGTCGTGTGTCGGTTAAGAGAACCATCTCGAGCGATTATACCGGACATTATTAAATCCCTTTTCGGGTTACCCATGCATTAGGGTAGCGGGTTGCAGTAGATTTTGACCTATGCTCCTTCGGGAATGCTATCTTTGAGAGATGAAGCCGTGCTTAATGGGGAAGAGACGATGCTTGGCTATGCTAGTAGACAATCAAACATGGGAGTCGGCTGTGCCTTGAGGGGCTTAATTAACAATTGGAATGCATGATTGATTGAGTATGAGACAAAACTGTGCGGCATGGTATGAGACGTGTCATAACGATTTAGCCTTATAATCGGAACCCTTGTGATTAATTGAGTTGATGAGGTGTTTCAATTGTTATATGCATTAATTATATACATTGCGATATGAATTGAGTTGACGTGCAGGAAGGAACTGAGGCGAGGTGAGTCCTATGTTCTATTTGCGTGGTTGTATGGTTAGGACGCTTCTAGGCTTATTACCCTCCTAATCAGGGTTTAAAGCGTGAGCTCGCTAAGATTATATCTCACCCTGTCGTGGGCTTAAATTTTCAGCACTGTAGAGTGGAGGGTCTGGAGCCGAGCTGAGGCAACCTGAAGAGTAGGTCAGATAGGACAGCCTCTTTTTGAGAACAAGTCTTTTGGTTATAGACTTTTGTAAATGACTCAATGTGTATATAAAATCATGTTTGTTTGTGAATGTGTTATTCTGCTTTTCTATCCCGAGATGGTTACTGTCAGGGGATTTGTTATTCACTTCTCATGTGCAATAAAATGAAAAAGTCGGCGACTCGTCCTGGGAAGTTACAAAATTTTATCGACAACAGAGGGATGGGCACGTGCTCGAGGATCGGGGCGTGACATAAGATCAAAAGAAGGAAATCATGAGGAGGACAGGCTTTGATATTATAATTTGATATGCTTCTAAAAGAGAAATACCCAAATTGGAGAAAGTTTTTCTTTCCTCACCCTAAGGAATGCCCTGTTTTTTTAAGTCCCAAAGTTTAGACGTAGTAGTTTAAGGACGTACTAAGGTCCAAAAAAAAAAATTCAATATGATAATTTGAGACGATCCTAGGACAGAAATTTCTAGCTAGTCCACACATGCATTAGCTTCCTTGTATGGACGACAGATAATGACTTCCCCACACAGATGAATCGTCTTGAAGATCTGCACAAGCAAACTTTCTTGAATTTCTCAACTTGTTGCTACCATCAAAGATTTTGAGAAATTACAGACTGCAAATCAACTTCGAAAATCAACTAGTTCACACCAGGGGAGTGCGTTAGCTCAAGAGCTAAATATACTACCCATAGTTCAGTGGGAATGAATTGCGATAACCGATTGAGCACGTAAGACCATGACCATCTCCTTGTGTTTTATCTAATGAAGCGAATCATCACCCAGCAGGTTTTCTGTTTCTTGCTAAAATTTGGATAAATAGTTAGCTTAGCAGTGTTGCGGATGTGTGTGTAAATTAATTTGCTACATAGTACAGATTTGACTTCTCACATTATGAATTGCATTAGTCTTTTTGCATTGGATTACTTGTCAAGATTCATCTTGTCTCTAAACTATAATCCACGAAGTTAACATGTTTTTCGTGGCTAGAGTCATATCCAATCCAATGAAATCATCATTTGAAGGATTAGAGAAACTACAGTTTTCAAAGTGCAACAACAATTGGGATCACTAAGCTACCGGACGGGCTTCTACTTCCAAATCCATAATGGATGGCCTTCAGTTATAACTGGGGTAATGATTAGACGTACCCGTTTTAAGCACTGTACGAATCACATGTTCAATTAGCAGAAAGCAAGCTTTTGATAAGAGCTTTCAATGGTAGTCCGATAACTTAGCGCCTAGTCTAGATGCATTCTTTATTTTAATATATTAGTGCCCGCACACCCTGTATCCCTAATTAGAGAGAATTTTTTTTCTCACCCTTAAAAATACTCCCAAATTTTACGTTTCAAAGTTCAGACGAATTAGCTTTATGATAATACATAACTACTTTCAGCTGTCAAATAAGACAAGCTGCAGACCATGATAAACAACAGACCGTTCGCTTCCCTGCTTACAACCATCGAATCGTTTAAGGAATCATAAATCCTGCAGGAAGTTTAGAAAAGAAGTGACAACACCTAGGGTTTGCTTAAAACAACGGCAGAATTGTAATTTTGCTCGGAGAGGCTATCCCCTCACTAAGGGCATGTCAGACGTTGCAATCTCTTTCATTATTGCAGTGCTTTTCCTATATCTGGGCAAAGGACAAACCGTCCTTTCCCCACATATGGGACACACAGACTTCCGTTTTTAACGGAATGAAGGGTGGACAAAAGTGGAAGTAATTATCTTGTCTATTCTCGAAAATAAGCGGATGGTCCAATAACGTCTCGCAATCAACGCCAGGACCAGCCCTACCTTTTTGAAGATTTGAAAGTATCCGTGGGTGAGTAAATTTAATGATCAATTTGTTGCTGTCGCAATTTTACTGCATACTGCATCATATGAACTTGAAGAGACTTCCTAGCCTTTTGAAATGCCGATAAGGTTGCAGTGACGAATTTAGACATCATGGATGAACTGAGGAGTTATGCTGTAAATCAAGTACTTATTAAAGTGATATTGCCCAATCCAAGTAGGTTTTTTATTTTTTATTTTTTGGGTGAAGAGTATCCAAGAATAGTTTCTTGTCGCGACCAAATTTTCGGGTGTGAACCACCTAAGGTTTGGCTAATGGATTGTTAAGCCTAGACTTAACTCGGGCTCTCCCAAGCCCATGCCAATTCGCGACTTAGGTTCAAATTTCTTAACATGCAAATGGATTTTATTTAGGAGTAGCCACTAATCAGTTTATAGTAGGTCGATTAGACACCTAAGTAAAATAATGGGAGAATTACTTTACTCCTACGAACTAGAGACTAAGAGTACGGAGACTTGGTTACATTAGATTTCTCTAATGCCGTTTCGGTACCATTCTTTTTATTTTCAAAAATGTTTTTTGCAGGCAGCTGATTTATTTTAACCTAAATTACTATCATGCAAAAAGTGACCACACGGATGCTCAAACATTCAATAAATAAATTGCATCACACAAAGCAAATAATTTTTTGGGTTTTCTTGAAATTAGAATTTTTTATAAAAACATGATTTTAACTACATGACCTAAACTATATGACATAAAGGAATGCCATAATTAAATGCAATCTAAATGACCTAATTCTAATGACATACAATGCAATGCAATGACATACAAAATTATTTCAACTAAAATGACATGTAACATGCAATTTAATATGCGAGTTATATGTCACGCGACGTTTATTAAATGACCTAGTCTAATGATGAGCAATTCCTAATAGAATGAACTTAACAACAATCACTAAATGATGTGCATTTCATGAACTTAATTCTATATGACGTGCATATGATTTTTTTTATCCTAAAAATGCAATCTATTATAAATAATGAAGTGAATTTAAAATGAAACTTGCAATTTTATCCTAAGATGTCATGACGTACAAAGAATGCCCTCATTCTACATGATATATGCATGATGATTCTTTTGTGTTTTTATTTTTATAAAATTCGAAATTCACAATTGCCAAATAATTAAACGTGCAATTTAAATTAAAAACTAACAACCTAAAAGAATGCACTTTTTTTGTTTTTATATTTTTCTATATTCGAACTAAAATCCCTATTCTAGATATGCAAGATAACAAGAAATATTCCAAAACAAACCGAATCCTAATTCAAATATTTTTTTGGATTTTTTTAGTGATTCTCCAAAACAAGCAATTATCAAATAAACATTGTATTTAAACTAATCAAGTCATCCAATCAAATAAAGAATTAAAATAATCGAAAAAATAACATGTTATCTCACAGGTCAAATTAACGATTACTATAACCCTAAACGTCACGACAAGAAGTTCAAAATAATTAAAAATCTGATCCGAAGTCTTACGGATCAAATTAATAATTATATTAATTTAACAATTAAGATATTATCAACAAACCCCCAAAAATTAATACTATTAAAAAAAATGACCCGACATCTTACGGGTCAAATTAATAATTACAATAATCTTAGGGATAACTCCTGCCCATTATTTTTTACAATATCCATAACCTAAAAGTCACCTCACAATATTCAAACTTAAACAATAATAGCAAAACTAACTAAAAATAAAGTAAAATAACATAAAATAAGAAAAATAAAAATAAAAGAAAATTGAGCAACCTAAGGAAAATGGGGGGCAGCAAATTCGTCGGCGTCGGAGCTCCGGTGAGGGTTGGCGGGCAGCGACGGTGAGGGGCGTCGCGGGCGGTGGTGCCACAGTAGTGGGCACAGAGCGGCTGCAGAATCGTTGCACGGAGGAGAAGGCGTTGGACACCGGGCGGTCGCAGACAGAGGTGCTGCAGGGGCGTCGGGCACCGGGCGGTCGCGGAAAGAGGACGGTGACGAGTGGGCTGCTGTAGGGTGAGTTGCAGGTTGCGGGTGAGGCGCGGTGATGGGCAAGGACGCAGCAGGGACTCGGTGAGGGAGATCGGCGCGGCGAGGTCAGTGAGGGCGGTGGTGCGCGCGCGACGATCGTGTTGGAGTACAACACCTAATATAATAATAAGAAGCCAAAGAGAAGTGTGCTGCAGCATCACTTCATTGACTGCCAAGAAGCAAAGTTCAACTTTGCTAGTACTTGGACGTGAAGGAAAAGAAGACAGCCCACAATGTTTGACTCCTTAGCCAAGAAGAGAAGTTTAGGCGGTGGAAGATGTCTATAAATAGGGCTTGGGAGTGCAAACGTAAAACAGGCCAAAGTGCCTCACAAGGAGGGCCTCAAGGTGAAGGAGCAGGAGCAGGCCGGAAGGCCTCACATAGAGGCATCGCAGCCTCAGGTCAACAGGCCAAGGAGAGGATCTCACGCCACATGCAGGCGGAGAACCTCAGGCCATCAAGGAAGCCAAACGAGGTGAGCTTCAGGGAAGCCTCCAGCAGTGAGAGCTTCGGAACAGGAAGTCATCAGGTGCAACGGTGAACTTCAGGGAGAGGCACTGCAGCCTCAGTAGCTCTGTGTGAGCGAGTTATCCCTCCGTGATCGAGAAGGGAAGAAAATAGAATAGCTGAGTGTATGCTTGTATTAATGTGTTTGAGTGTGTTATTGTATCAGCTAGTTTGATTTGAGTATTTTAATGCTTTCGCATATTTTATAAGCTGCACACTCTACAATTAATATCAAAGCAATTGTTTCCAAATCGTTTTGGTTCCTACAGATCGGTGGCTCGGTTGACGAGGTGTGGCGACCGGCTTCGAACTCGAGTAGAGGCGTTGAGCAGCTCTGGGCAAAGGAGGGGCGCTGGTTTCGATTTTCAGCTCCGGCAGCAGATCGGCGGCTTCGCGGGGAACGAGCGGAGAGGAGCCAGCGCCGGCTACCGTCGGGACGGCGTCCGGTTGCAAACTCAGGCAGCAAGGGTGAGGAAGACGATGAACAGTAAACGTCTCCTCACTCCCTGCCGATTGTACTTTGCTTCTGCTTTTTTTCTTCACTTTTCACTTTTTGTTTTTCTTCCTTGATCCCAAAAGAAAACCCTAGAAAAGCCTCCTCCTTTAACTTTTTTCGTGCACTCCTTATATAAGGAAAACAAAATGCAATCGTTTGTAAATATTTCATCTCATACGAAGATTGCTTATAACCCCTACGATCACGAAAATCCTTTTCCTTATCTCCCGAATATCTCCTACTGTTTTTTAAAGATAATATTACAACCCGATTTTCTTAAATTCCAAAAATCCTCATTTCAAATCTTAATTTCAGAAAACAGGCTCAGGCCAATTTATACTCTTCATGGGCTTAGTCCAACTAATTTGAACCCATCCGCACCGATCCAATAGATAAAATGCAAATTAAAATAAAATGCATCTAAATCTATATGATATGCAATTAATATATATATTTTAGGGATAAAATTAAGTCCTAATTTAATGCGATAAATGACTAAATGGACCGTCAAAATTTAGGTGTCAACATTTCTGATCAGGACAATCAATTGTATGGCTTGTTCATAAATTACATCTCAAGTGTTCGAAGTCATGAAAGTCTTGTGTTAATATTTAGTGAATTCATTTGTATGATTGAAAAATTATTTGTGAGGGATTGTGAGAGCGAAACACTATATAAATTGTTTGAGGTAATTAAGGACTAAGAAATACTAGAAGTATTTTAAAAATTCAAGTGTGCTTGTTATCTCTGTTGTATCGCTTCATCTATAAGGGAATTCTATGCTACTCTTCCCATATAGTAGGTCTCATCGAACCAATTATGTAAAATCTAGTGTTCGAGTTATATCTTTGTTTTGTTTATTATATCATTGGATCGCTTATTTTTTGCAACAATTAATATTAGAGCTAGGCTTGACTAAGTTGAAGCCAATTGATGATGATAGAAGAAGGAAAACGGATCATCTTAGTTTTTTCTCAAGCTATGAAATTAGTTCAACGACCTTATTTTGTTTGTTTGTTTGCATGTTAAGTACGGGCCTTCAGATCATTTATATCCTTGAGCACCATCATGAAAATTCAAAACCAGATTCTTAACTAACATTTTCTCTTCTGTCACGGTAGGATTCTGATCGCCATAATTCTTCTTCTTTGGTCGGCCAACTTTCACGTGATGTTTCTTGAGAAATTGTGTCCTTCACCGCCATTCGAGACAGACCAGAAACTTTTGATGCAGATGAAGGGTTTTAACTATTGGAAAAGGTTCTACTTACGGTACGGTGGAACATCAAACGAGTATTTCCTCGAACGTTAAAAATCACAGTTGATATTCTGAAAATCTTGTCATGTATGCATGTGGTTGTTTTATTCGAAACATATCCAAATATATAGCAAATCTCGGAAGGATTCATAATCACCGTTGATGTTCTAGAGTCATTATTCTCCCTTTTACGCAGTCATATGGACCACAAGCATACGAAGGGATCACGCGCAGAAAAGCAGTACACACACCACTTGGTTCTCCCATGTCCGTATTCATACAAACCCCAATCATATGAAGGCAACACATGCATAAGTAATATCCAAGGGCCCGGCAAGATCCTATCACACCGGCCAGTCCCAGATGCTTTCTGCATCGAAGGAGAGTCCGCTCCAACAATCCAACCATGCCTCCATCGTCTCCGAACGCAGCTCAAAGTCATCATCGATCCAGGGGCTTCTGTTTGGAGGCACGTCGTGGACGCGCGGCTCTCGGGACTCGTTCAGCTCCCTATAGGCTTCGACCCCCAAGGAAGAGAAGTTCTTGGAGATGGTCCGAGGGCGAGGCCTTATGACTTCAACTTTTACCAAATCTTGGGGTTTCTCGTTCTCCGGCTTCCCTTGGCAAGTCATCAATTTCCGTTGATGGGCATTCCAATAGTTCTTCACGTCATTCGCAGTTCGACCCGGGAGTCTCCCAGCAATTAGGGACCACCTGCATCAATAATTTCGACTAAATGAAATGTTAAATTATGAGGAAAGATATCGAAAATTATTTTCATACGGTACTCACTTGAGTGTCATAATTTTTTTTTCGATCACAAAATTTCCATAATTTCTCAAAAACGTTTATTTGAGTATTGAAACTTTCGACTGATCGTTTGCATGCCATAACTTCTTAAAAACATTCACCCAAATACCCAAAATCTAATATGGCATGACACTTGTGATGGATATTTTTAAAAAATTATGACACTCAAGTGATTCATAAATAAACAAATCAATTCAAAGTAGTGATTTCTTTTTGTTTCCGTAAGTGTTCAATCCTGACAAAATAAGGGTTTCATCGTGGGAATGGCCAATTGATGTTGACAGTCAAGGAATGGTAATTTTCATAAGCTCTCTCTAATCTACGAAGTGTTATAAATGAGTTGCGAACAATTAGTTTCTTTCTCTTCTAATATATTTGAAGTACACACCGTTAACACCTTTGTGTTAAAGTCTATAAATTTCCGTCGATTCACCTATTATTACTTTTAAATGTGGAAAAATGGCCCTTCAGAGCCATAACTAATCAATAAGTTGGTGCCTGATTTTAATCCATATCAAATGCAACTATTACTTTTAAATGTGGAAAAATGGCTTGACTAATATTTAGGGTCTGTTGGGTAAATTAAAAATTTTAAGTGCCGAATTTTAAGTGTTAATAATCTTTAATAATGGAAATGGAATTAATATTTGTTTGATGATAATTAAAAATTGACAGCTGAATATCATGAAGCTCTTACCAACATAGAAAAAAGAGGACTATTGTTAGGTTAAATCAGTATATTTAGCAAGATTCGGATTTTCATAAATTGATTTTCTATTGATTGAATTTAGGCTCCGTTCGTTTCGCGGAAAATATCATGTTTCCGGAAAACATTTTCCTGGATTTGAGTGGAAAATATTTTCCACCGTTCGTTAGCTCATTTAATTGTTTGGGAAAAATTATCAAAAATTGAATTTTAATATTTTTAATTGACCAAAAAATTTATTTTATTTATTTATATTTTTTTAAATGATTTTTTTAATTATTTATATTTTTAAAAATCGAAATTTTTATTATTTATTATTTCTTTTTCTTTTCCTTCCTCTTTCCTCCTCCTTCCTCCGTCGTCGCCTCCTTCCTCCTCCTTCCGCCGCCACCTCCACCTCCTTCCCCTTGACGATGGCCGGCCGCCTAGCGGCCGACCAAGACCCGGTGGCCGATCCGCGAGCTCGAGGCTCGGCCGATCTCACCCGAGCTCGCCGACTAGCGACGAGCTCGAGCTCGCCCGGATCGGGAGCCCGAGCTCTACCGCTAGATCTCGGCGAGCCGCGAGCTCCGCCGCCGATTAGGTGAGCTCGAGGCTCGCCGATCTCACCCGAGCTCACTGGATCTCGCGACGAGCTTGAGCTCGCCTGGATCGGGACCCCAAGCTCGCCACTAGATCTGGCGAGCCGCAAGCTCCACCGCCAGATCCGACGAGCTCACGACTCGCCAGAGCTTGGCAAAAAATGACAACTTGGCAAGAAAAATCCAACGCACCGCACGATGAGCGGCCTGGACGGCGGGCTCCCCGCGAGCCTCCAGGCGCCGCCGCGGTGCTCCCTCTTGAGCCGGATCCTCCCGAGCGGCTTCGAGTCGCCGGGGAAGCGGAGCGCGGTGGCGGCGGCGGCGCCCGGCAGGAGCAGGCGGGCAGGAGCGGCCGGGGAGGGCGGAGGCTGATCCCGGAGAAGGACGTCGTCAAGCCATTACAACAGGGAGAGCGAGAGAGAGAGGCTGGGAAAATGACTTCCTCTTTTCAAAAGAGGAAATCATTTTCCACAATGTCAAGAGAGGATTTTCCGTTGACCGGAAAATGTTTTCCTTGACCGTGTATTTTCCGTCCACCTGAACACCAGAAATTTCGGAAAATATTTTTCTAGAAGTTGTTTTCCGCGAAACGAATGGAGCATTAAGTTATTACCGACTGAGCATGCGGCCCATTTGCTTTGCCTCCCTATCCAAAGATATAGTTATTATAATTGCCACATAATTGTTTAATTCCTGCTCTCTCGTTCTTTTTTTGGCCCAAAGAATGAAATGCACGTTTGTGATCGAATTCAAGCTTCTGTTGTTCAGTCTACCTTTCTTTGGACTACATAAACAGAATCGACATCAGACGAATAATCTCTCTGAGTTTCTTATACCTGTAACCATGATCGGGAGTGACTAGATCTAAGAACAATACATGAACAACCATGCAGTTAGTAAGCAATTGCTCCCGAAGTCGACAACGGCTAATGAAAACCATTACTGGTACTCAGTTAATGTTGTCTGAAGAAATAGGTAGGGAGAGCTAGAGAGAGACTCTATCTTCACATGTGAGCAAGTATCGAAGAATTATGTACCAGGGGTCAATCATGTACATCACTGGAAATGAAAGCTCGGATAAGTGATTTCATGTTATACACTCATTATTGAACGTCATATCATACCTTTAGATTGTGCGAAGATATAGAATAATAAAAAAAAAAAAACACAAAGACTTGCTCTAAATTCTAGATTTTCGACTTCACTTGTGACCTACCTTATATATCTTAAAATCTAGAACTAGACCAATTTCCACTTATTGGGTCCTCACGTTCCCAAGTTATACCATATAGCCATGATCACCCATAATATATACTAAACAGTACCTAGACGGTTGGATTTGAAGGGTCGCGTTTCACTGGTAAGATCAATAACCGAACGACATGAGCTGTAGTCGGCAACTTTCGTCTCTCTCATGCATGTGGCCATATCTACAGTAGGTTATTTTATTGAACAATTTCCGAAATAGTGACTCTTGTATGGACTTTATCGGGGTTGTATCAGCCTGTCCCATCAAGCGGTTGTCATCGGAGACAAGGTGCACTCCAAATGGCTATGCCTATGTAGGAGTAACGTTGTCCAAACATATGCCATGGTTGGAAACTTGTCCCTTTCCAAGTAGGGTGGTCGTACAAAAAATCAAAGGGAAAATTACTAAAAAGTTGTTAAATTTATTGCATTGATACTAATTCAATTCTAAACCTTTCAATTGGATCAATTTAATTCTACACCTTTAATTTTGCCAATTTTATCTTAAATCTTTTGATGAATTGTCAAACCTTTTGATGATTTATCAATTTAGCTTAATTAGCCAAATTTACTTAGAAATCATTGATGTGACAGTCTAGTCAATATCGATTATTCTATGTGATACAATCGGCATTGATGTAGATAACTTTTTATTTTTCTTAAATTGTTTATTACTTTCTTCTTTTCTTTTTTCCCAACCCAAGGTTGGTGAGGGCTAACAACCATCAGCTAATTTGGGCGAGGGAATTGCGGCCCTCACCAGTCATAGGCGAAGGCCGCAACACCCTCGCCCAAATCAAGGTGAGGGCCATGACCCTCGCCCATTGGCTGGCAACGGAGTTGCAGCCCTCGCTTGGATTTGAGCAAGGGTCGATGCCCTCACTTGTGGTCGACAAGGATACTAAGGCCATGGGTGAGGGCCACGATGCCTCGTCTCAACTAGGTGAGGGTTGTCGAGAAGGATCAGTTGGCAACTCAGCTTGTGTTAGGAAAATAAAGAAACGAAGAATAAATTAATAAAATATTTTAAAAAAATTGTTTATATTAGTATTAGCCATGTCATGTAAGATGGCCGGTGCTGACTAGGTTACCACATCAACGATTTTAGACCAAAATTTCTTGCAATGACTAAATTGATAAATTGTCGAAAGTTTTATGGTTAAATTGACAAAATTGAAAGATTTAGGATTGATTTGACAACACGTCAAAGGTTTAGTATTAGATTGGCCAAATTAAAAGGTTCAAGACTGAATTGGCACAAGTATAATAGGTTTAAGATTTTTTTTTCCTAAAATGAAATAGCCTAATCCTTACCACAGTTTATACATGCGGTCCTCATTTATTTCGATCAATGCAACCCTTAATCAATTTTTGGAGAAGGAAGAGGGAGAGGCTGTTGTGAATAACGCAGGTAGGCTCAACATCATATAAGTAACTCTATTAAAACAGACAAATGCACTTCACATGTGACCTTTTCTTAGCATGTACTCACCTGTTCCCAAGAAGTTTGTGAAGCCTGATGATCATGTCGACCTCATCATCTTGGAATTTCCCTCTCTTAATGTTGGGCTTCAGATAGTTCAACCACCTCAATCTGCAGCTCTTCCTGCACCTATTCAAACCTACAAGCTCAAGAAATACAAACATGAACTTAGCGATCTCTCTCTCTCTGCGCGCATGTGTATACACAGTATAGAGATGCTCTTAGTGCAAATCAATCCGTTGACATGAGTTAAATATCAATACACGTCCCCTTTTTGTCTTATTTTAAAAAATCAATGAAATATCATTGGAGAGCACGAGAAGTTTCACTTAAAGAAGTCAAATCTAATCCAACTTGATACCACTATCTCAAAACTAACAAAGACACATCCACCCATTTTAATAAAAGAAAAACTTTTCACTCAAGTAAAAGTATCTCAATGATAACACAAGTATTTGACAAAAATAAAATATGATGACACGAGATGATTTGACACACGCAAATCCAAGTGGATTATACCGATGGGGATGCAACAAGAAAACAAGGATCCCCATCACTATACAAATTTAAACGCTCGCGAGTATATGCAAATAAAAAACAAGAATAACCTTCACATACAATGATACAATACCTGCTCTCTGAGGAACTCGATGCCACTCTCCTTCTCCGTACCTCTGGACACAGCTCCTCAAGAGAACATCTTCCTCTTCCGTCCACGAACCTTTCCTCAATCCGAACAACGATCCTTTCTGCATCTCTCTTCCCTCTCTCTCCCTCTCTCTCTCTCTCTCTCTCTGAGGCTTTTCGTGAACAGTTTGCGGATTACGTTTTGAAGCACACTCGAAGTCCTATGTTGTCATCGGTGCTTTTAGGAGCCACGTGCCCCTTCATTTTCCACAAAAAACGCAGATCTACATCAGTTGTCAAATACCGTGGAAGATTGCAACTAATCTAATTGTCAATTATTACAATACGCAACAGTACAAATGGGTCTCCCACATTCAATATGATTCTTTCCGCGTGGCTGCGACCTTCCAGTCTGCAGGATCTTTTCATAAAGCTAGAAAAAAAAAAGGGGACTTCGAACGATTTAGAAAAATCATATTTCTTTAGCCATGAAAAGAAAGACATCGAGCATGGTACTTACTGGTCCAGCGTCCGGGCATTGTCGCGGACCATCATTTGTATGAATTGTTTCGTAACATCTATTCTTTTAACTAACGGTCTCATTAACCAACACTAAATATCAAGATTCGCTGTTTTGCATATATATATATATAATGGGTAAAATACGAACGAGACCGAGTGGCCTATGACGCTCACGCTCGACTTGCTTTGGTGTCACTTTGGCAGACCTCTTTTGCTTCTATATGAGGGCCATTGCTTTTGGCCAAAGTGTCTTATTAGTGTCCTTCCTCTTGTAAAAGCATCTTGCATAATAATGCAGTCCTTTATGCCTAGTGGTCCTAAGTATGCTTGTATTATTCTAATAGTGTGGTTATACCGTTACAATATTACCCTTGGCTTCGTCTATATAAAGGTTACTTCTGTAAGAAGTCAAAACAAGATTAGTGTTTTGAAAATCTCTTTTATATGCAATTCCTTAATGGCCTTCTCAACGCTTTCTCTTCTTCCTCGAACTCTAATGTTAGTAAGAAGCTTAGGTTTGTACTGTTAGTTCAATACGATAAGTCGGTTCCACAAATATAACCTTCATTCACCACTCTATGAATCTGGTGAATTAGAAAGTTTCTGAAACTTGAGAGCCTTATAAAATAGATTAATCATTTATGAAGATTAAGAGGCAGTTCCATTGAAAGGCTGAGAGAAGGGCCATGTGTTGTGAGATAGCATAAGCATCTCAAGAATCATTAGCTTATGCTGTAGCCCCATCATGGTATCAAAGACAGCTTCGTTTAGATTGGGCTAAGATTATAACTCTGTGAATTAAAATGAGTCTATACTAAGAAAAATATCCATTTCATCATGACCGAATCTATGGAAAATACCACCCCTATATGTGTCAATGCCATTGTTATTTTGACTCTCCAATTCCATTATTGAAATCGAATTCCTCTAAGATTGATTATTTTTTATGAGGTTTTCTACCTCAATGAAGATGAGAAGATTACCACTTCTCAACTTTCTCTTGAAATCCTTATTCCCCCTTTGACAAGCCTACTTCCTTCTCTCCCATCAAATCCATCAAAAAAATGATCCATCACACTCCAAAGGAAGTTAAAAAATTCGACGAACCAACACCCCTTTTTTCTTTACATTATCAAAAACCAATACCTCATTTCAATATGTTAAATTATGTCTCAAATTTAAGTCTGTCAATTAAACATGGCCCATAACATGCAAATAAATGAGGTCCAAGTTGGACTTTTGTGAAATCTTAGAGTTGGTTATTTTTTCCAACCAACGTTAATTCTATCTGCTTTTGTAGAAGAAAGAAGTATAAGGGTTCTAACATTAATTTCTTTAACTGTGACTATTGGGAATAACGGATCCCCGAAAACCGGATTCGACACTAAATCGAACTCCTAAATCAATGCGGAAGACGAAACCCGGAAAAAACACGTATCACCGATTGTAAAGCACACCACGGATTCGAGCGTACCTTGTTAGCCACAGATTAAGCACCGACGCCAATGGAGGAAGAGAAACTGGGCCCTGTTCAATCCGAGGAGGCAAAATCCTTCGAGCGTTTCACTGGTTTCGCTTTGAAGAACAACGAGAGAGAGAGAGAGAGCGTAGAGAGAAAAACGTACGTCTTTTTCTTTTAAACAAAACGGTGTCTTTTTCTCTCTCTCTCCTCCCTTTTATACCTGTCTCCTTCCACGGGCCCTATTCCCGTGGGCCGGGCTTTCTGGGCCCAACTTGGGCGGACGGGCCTTAAGCCCAATACTAATAAAGCCTTCATCTCCCACTCGCACATGGTGGGCCGAACAGGATTCTCTTTACTTCTCTTCAACATTCATACCGGTGAATAATCCATGCGACCAGCATACTTTGAGAGCTCGTTGCTATACATCTGTTAGGAATATATAGCAGCTCATAATGGGCGTCACGCTTTGAGTAGATTTAGTATGCAGTACCCTAGATCAATCAATCACATTTTATATCTCTCTTGATCTCTTTTAAACATTATATATATATATATATATATTGTATTCACAATTATAATTATCACAAAGACAGTCATAATTGATCGACCAGTGAATACAAAACTACAATGCGATTCCCCAAAATCGATCTTCCTCTTTCCTTCAAAACTCTTAATTTCAGTTCAGCTTGCTTTTCTAGAAATGTCCCATTAGATCGAATCAACTCATGACCATTGGCAACATCCTAAGATAGCAAACACTAAATAGAAACCTTGAGAATAAGTAAAAGTCATGAGGGCACTAAAATTGAGGAACTCTTTTCCTCAAGAGTCTCACACGTCATAAAAAGTTGAGATCAAACTTTTTGCCACTCTTATTGGTCGGCTTATGCATACGTAGTATAAAATACGTATTACGGTATTAACTCCTTCCCATGGAGCGTATGTCTACACCTTTCAATACCGTACAGATGATAGTTCAGACATACCCAATGTCTAACTTGAGTTCACGTATCTACTCTTTTACAAAATTCATTAGAACTCACATCTGGCATCTTAGACAGATAAAGTAAAATATGTGGGGTATTTTACTTTCGGACATAGTAAGTATTATGTCCTCATCTTAACACTCAGTTAAGGCGACATAGCGTATTTTAAGCTTGAGCTCTCGATTATCACCTAGATAATAAGCTTAAAAACAGTCTCATCTCTATTTATCACATAGTAAATAGAGGCGATTACCCGTGTGAGTGGGCTAATCTTTTATCTGTCCGACATACTTCCTCAACTTATAATAATACACTGAGTATTAAGATGCATAAAGATCAAACAAAGATTCATAGGCATTAATAATGAAACAACACTAGTTCATAAATGTGAACAACTCAGGAAATTACAATCCAAGACATCGGACTCTACGCAATCCTAGAGATTTTACATGACCACAAAACACATCTCTAGGTATTGGCTTTATCATAGGATCTGCTACCATTATATGCGTAGATATGTACTGTAAGTTCACATCCTTTCGTGCAACCATATCCTTGACAAAGTTATACTTGGTATCTATATGTTTGGTCTTGCCATGATATTTTGGATCTTTGGTGTACGCTATAGCTGCTTAGCTATCATAGTTAACCAATAATGGATTTGTAGCTTTCTCAATAACACCTAAATGATCCAAGAATCTCTTAAGCCAAACTCCTTCTTGTACTGCTGCTGATAATGCCACGAACTCAGCTTCCATCGTGGATAAGGCTATGCACGTTTGCTTCTTACTACTCCATGATATGGCGCCATTGCTCAGTAAGAAAGCAAATCCTGAGGTAGATTTTCTTTCATCTAAATCTCCTCCCCAATCAGCATCTGAATAGCCTTCAAGTCGCAGATCCTTTCCTTGGTAATTCAACTTGTAATCAGCATTTCCCTTCAGATACCTCAATATTCTCTTAACGGCCTTCCAATGTGCTGGACTTGGATTGGATTGGTATCTACTCACCATTCCAACTGCAAAACATATGTCGGGTCTTGTACACATCATAGCGTACATCAAGCTCCCAACAGCACTTGCATAAGGAACATGTTTCATTTGTTCCTTTTCTTGTGGAGTCCTTGGACACAGTCTATGGCTCAATCCTTCACCTTTTGCAATAGGAGTGTCTATGGGTTTACAATCTTGCATACGAAATCGTTCAAGAACCTTATTTATATAGGTTTCTTGCGAAAGAGACAACGATCTCTTCAAACGATCTCTTGAAATCTTAACTCCAAGGATGTATGCAGCCTCACCCATGTCCTTCATCTCAAAGTTGGAAGACAACCAACTCTTGACAGTCTTAACAAACTCCATATTGCTTCCGGCAATTAGTATATCATCAACATATAATGATATGATCACAAATTGATCCTTGGATCTTTTGATATATACACAATGATCCTCATCAATCATTGTAAAATCATATGCCATTATGGCATTATGAAAACGTATGTACCATTGTCTTGATGACTGCTTAAGACCATATATCAACCTCAAAAGTCGACATACTTTTTCTTCTTGGCCTTTCACTATGAAACCAGCAGGTTGTTCCATATATATTTCTTCCTCTAATTCTCCATTGAGGAAAGCAATCTTTACATCCATTTGATGTAGCTCAAGATCCAGACTAGCCACTATTGCCAGAATAATGCGAATCGAGGTAAATCTCACTACAGGAGAAAATGTATTTTCATAATCAATTCATTCCTGTTGATTATAACCCTTCGCCACAAGGCGAGCCTTATGCCTTTCAATCGAGCCATCAGCCTTTCGCTTTATTTTGAGAACCCACTTGTTCCCAATAGCTCTGCGTCCTTTTGGAAGATCAACCAGTTCCCAGACTTGGTTTGATTTCATTGACTCCATTTCCTCTTCCATTGCATTAATAAATTTTTCCTTACTAGGGCAATTCAGAGCCTCATTAATATTTCTTGGTTCATCCTCATCTTGTGGAGCAACCATAAAAGTTTCCCCTTCAATGTCAAAACGTCGACGGGGAATACTTTGGCGACTTGTTCGCCGTATGGGAGATTGTACACTTTGTACATCATTCCCCATCATGCTCCCACTTGGATTAGGTAATGATGATGTCGTCTCATCATGCGATTGCAATTGAGAATGAGTTGAATTCAATTCATCACTTTTCATATTACTCCCACTTGGACGAACTCCACTAACATCATTATCCTGATCCAAGGTCTCAAATAGGGAACAATCTTCCCCTATTTCGCCCTTCTTAGGAAATGCATCCTCTAGGAATGTGACATCTCATGATTCAAACTTAGTTATACTCCCACTTTCCTACTCACCTATGAACACATATCATTTCGAGTGTTTTGAGTACCTTATGAAAATACTCTTCTTTCCTCTGGGACCCAATTTCCCAAATTTGTGAGAGGACTCATGTGTATAGGCGGCACAACCCCATGGCTTAAGAAAACTTAAGTCCGGTTTTCTACCAGTCCATAACTCATATGGAGTGGAAGTAACTGATTTGGAAGGCACACGGTTAAGTATATAGGCAGCAGTCAACAACGCATCACTCCAAAAAGTAATAGGTAAGTTAGCATGCGCCATCATGGACCTAACCATTTACAGTAGGGTTCTGTTTCTTCTCTCCGCAACACCATTTTGTTGAGGAGTATATGGAATAGACAACTGTCTTTCTATTCCTTTTTCATCACATAATTTTCTGAACTCATCAGATAAATATTCTCGACCTCGATCGGATCTCAATGCTTTTATTTTCTTGTCTAATTGATTCTCTACCAGGTTCATAAACCTTTTAAAACAACTTATTGCTTCAGATTTATGAGAAATCAAATAGACATATCCGAATCGAGTATAATCATCAATAAAAGTGATGAAATAAACAGCCCCATGCCTTCCTTTCACATTCATTGGACCACAGACAGCAGAATGGATTAAATGCAGAGGAAATTCAGCTCTTTTTCCTTTTCCAAATGGTTTCCTTGTCGTTTTCCCTTCTAGGCAATGCTTACATATGGACAAATCGACTTTTTCAATATCGCCCAACAAGCCCTCTTTGGCTAGTCTATTCATACGATGTTGGCCAATGTGACCAAGTCTAGCATGCCACACATTCACATCATTATCATATTTATTAGGAGACGTGAAAAGGGAATAATAAATATTAGCATTAACATAATCAATATCTAATACAATAAAACCATCCAGAAAATAACCACAACCATAGTAATTTGTATCCAAAAACAAATTCACACCTCTACTATAGAAGTTCATATTAAAACCTAATTTAACCAACACTAATACAAACACTAAATTCCGACAAATCTCCGGAGCATACAACACATCATGAAGGAATAAAGTGCGTCCACCACGCATATTTAGTTGGCATGTGCCAATTCGTTTCGCTTCAGCTCTGGAGTTGTTTCCCACATAGATCCACTTAGTTCCAATTGGTACTCGTCGGAATTCCACGAAGGATCCTCTATCCTTCGCTACATGGTCCGTCGCTCCTGAATCCACAGTCCACAAAGGATTAGACTCAGTTAAGAACACAGAACTCGACACAAAAGCAAAGTTCTGAAAAGTACAAGGGGTGCATACCTTCTTTGGCTCAAGACAGTCGCGAGCATAGTGACCCTTCTTGTCACAGTTGTAGCATTTCACCCTTGCAAGCTTTTTCATGCGAGGACGCTTCCCTCTTTCATGTTGGTTAAACTTGGGTTTCTTCCCTGAAGGACCTGCTTCTTCCTTGCCTTTCCCCTTATCAAACCAGTTAGGGCATTTGCGCTTGGAGCTCGAAGCTCCATTTGAGCTAGAACTAGCATGATAGAGTTCAGCATCCGGCTTAGCCGCCAAGAGGCGGTCCTCTTCCAGCTCAAGATGACACATTGCATCCTCAAAGGTTTTGATATTTTCATTATGAGTCAGGTGCACCTTCATATGCTCCCAACTCTGAGGCAAGGAACGAATCAAAGCTTGCACTTGCTGCTCATCTGTGAGGACATGGCCAGCATCTTTCAGCTCAGTTATCATGTTTGACGTCTTTCTAAGATGTTGCTTCATGGTCTGACCATGAGGCTTTTTATAAGAGTCAAACCTAATAGTGAGCTGCCTCAGTCTAGTCATCGAAGTATGACCAAATCTAGATGCCAATGCCTCCCACATTTCCTTGGCATTGTCAAAACGCCGAAACTCTCGCATGACGTCATTTTCCATGCTGCTCAGCAACGTGATGCGAGCTAGAGAGTTCTTTCTTTTCCACGTAGAAAAAGCTTCTTTGTCTCTTTTGTGCTGTGCAGTGGTTCCCTCTTCAGGTTCTACCATGGTTAGGTTAAGAGCCTCAAGTGCTTCTTGCTCTTCCAAAGACATACTGGATTTTCATTTGCCAAATTTCATAGTTGTCACCATTGAGCTTTTCACCTTTGTTCAGCTCGGCAACTATGCTCTTTGTGGTTGAAGCCATTGATCTGAACAAATCGACAAATATGCACGAATTATTAATGCCTATCATTTATGCATCCCTATTTACATAGACCCATCATATTAATGAATAATTTCAAGTAAGGCTTCAGAATCAAAAGGTCACTATTTTCCAATCATCCTCCAAAATCCTAACTTAAAACTATCATCAATATAATTGTCTTATGCAAAATCAATTCTATGAAGCTACAAAACTTCTAAAACTACCCACAGCTAATTACCCACAAAGAACCAGCAATAACAAAAGCAACATATAATAGACATCCAATAAAACAATAATGCTTTCAATTAACACAATTAGGTAGTAAACAATACATAAGATGTCCACAAAGCACACTTAACTAAGATCAGCCAATACAACTAACACCAAGTCAGTACACGAACTGGGAAGGATCCTCTTTTGTTCAATTTCTTGATCTTTTCACTCGTAACAATACGGTAATATTCATTTATAAAATCCATTACAATTTTCTTATAGGAAGTTGCTCCGTTAACATCCCATATGCGATTCAACACATCTTGCCATTCAGGTGGAAGAGTGTTTATGAAAAATCGCACCATCTCTGACTGTGACATAGGACGACCATTCCATATGACCTGTTGAATCTTCCCGTTGACTTCAAGGACGTGATCAATTAAGTCACCACTCTCCCATCGATGATCAGTCAGCTCAGCAATCAACTTAGACAGCCTATCCTTTTGTTCATCGGTAATTGCGCGAATAGGTGTGCGCAATCTCAGAGGAGGCATTTGTTCCTGCAACAAATGCATAACAAATAAGGGATCATATTATAATCCACATAGACTTAATTGAAAAGGAAACACATTCTTTTCCTTCTTTTTTTTTTGGGGTCAACGGTCAACGGTCAACGGTCGTCGGACCAGTCGGACCGGACATACCGGTCGGACCGGTCGGGCCGGTTCGGGCGAACCGACGGCACGTGCCGCACGCGTGCATGGGCTGACGTCACGCAGACGTCAGCCGGCACGTGCCGCGCGCATGCCGGCATCGCGGTTCGGGTCGGGTCGGGTCGCCGGCCGGTGACCGCTCGGCGAAACGTCGTCGTGCTGATGTCATCGATGACGTCGCCCTAGCGGTTACTAACCGTTGGGTGACGTCATGCTGACGTCATCACGCGTCGGTCCGCGGACCGGCGTGTGCCAGTTCGCTGCCAGCGGCGAGCACGTGCCGGTTCGCCGACCGGCGCCTGTGTCGCACGCGCTGGGCGAGCCAGCGCGTCGCGCCCACGCACAGCGGCTTCCGGCCGCGCGTGTGGACCCGTGCGACGTCTCCCGGCGGCGCTCGACGTATCGCCAGACTCGTCTCGACGTCGCCTTTCTTCCTATTCCATTAGAATTTGATTTCGACTTACAAAAACTCGGAAAAATGGCCGAACAGCGCTCGGGTGTCGGGATTTCTCGGCCCGATCCGTACGGCTGAATTGCTTTGGCGAAAAATCAATCAAAAACATCAAACAGGTCGGGAAAAACATGAACTAGGGCTTTGATACCAATGTTGGGAATAACGGATCCCCGAAAACCGGATTCAACACTAAATCGAACCCCTAAATCAATGCGGAAGACGAAGCCCGGAAAAAACACGTATCACCGATCGTAAAGCACACCACAGATTCGAGCATACCTTGTTAGCCACAGATTAAGCACCGACGCCAATGGAGGAAGAGAAACTGGGCCCTGTTCAATCCGGGGAGGCAAAATCCTTCGAGCGTTTCACTAGTTTCGCTTTGAAGAACAACGGGAGAGAGAGAGAGCGTAGAGAGAAAAACGTACGTCTTTTTCTTTTAAACAAAACGGTGTCTTTTTCTCTCTCTCTCCTCCCTTTTATACCTCTCTCCTTCCACGGGCCCTATTCCCGTGGGCCGGGCTTTCTGGGCCCAACTTAAGCCCAATACTAATAAAGCCTTCAGTGACAAACTGCTCATGGGTTTGATTTAAGTTTGGGTGTAGAAGAGAGACTTGTTCTTCAATCACAGATCGTGTGAGAGATATGTTTCTATTGAAAATAAATGAGATGGTATATTTTTTACGAGGTGGCAATGGAGAGGACAACTCTCGTCAGACGCCGTAGACATTTAGACCATGACATTTATTGAAGAGGGTCCACCGGCAATGATGGAGACACCTTGCTTTTGGCACTATGAAAGGAGTATAGCTCTCTGAAGACACGAAGAGGAAAGACATTAACGATAAAAGGAAAAGTCCAAATCATTATTTTATTGGAGTGGTCTCTTGGCCAGTTGGCCCTTTTGTTATCTTCTGCTTTCTTCTATTTATCCAACCAGAAGGGACTCTCCTCTTTGGCAGATCGGGAGATTTGTGTAGAAAACACTGTGGGCATAAGGTGTAATTTTTAAATTAAAAAAAAAATACTCAAGTGTATGAGAGATTATTATCATGTCATTCTTTGATTGATTAGTAAATTATATATAGTTGGCTCTCTCTAGGATTGAATCATATAAATCTCTTGTATTTTTTATTATTTTTTGATTAATTAGTGAATTAATCGGGAGATTTGTGCTGAAAACACCATGGACATAAGGTGTAATTTTAAAATTTAGAAAAATACTTGAGGGTATGAGAGATTATTATTTTTTTTTTGGATAAATGGTAAGAGATATATTTACTTTTAAACCAAGAAGCTATACAGTTGTACATTAAGGGTTCTCGGCACCAAAAGCGTATGAGATTGTTATCATGTAATTCTTTGATTAATTAGTGAATTATTTGCAGTTTACTCACTTTATAGATGTAGATATTGATACTCGGATCGAATCATATAAATCTCTCGTATCTTTTATTATTCCTCATTTAAAATCTCTCTTGATTTTTGTCGCTCATGATATTAAGATTTTGGCAGCTTCCACGTTAAAATATTTCAACAATTGGAATTCGAGTTGAGGTTTTGCGATTATGTTTGGAGGGAAAGTAGAAATTGAGAAATCTAACAAAAGGAATAACTTTGGGTTGTGGAGCACTAATATACGTGTGCTATTAACAACCTAAGGTTTAGCCAAGGCGTTGGATGGCAATGATTAAGTTGCCGAAAGCAATGAAACATACCAATCAAAATGAGCAAATGGAGAGAGCGAAGAGTATAATCTTGTTGAACCTATAGGATGAGGTGTTAATAGAGGTGGCTAAAGAGAAGCATGCTGCATATTTATTGGTAAAACTTCAAGCCCTCTATGTAACAAAGGGTTTGAATAATCGCCAATATTTGTTGAAGATGATTGCTCAAATCCAATATGTTGAAGATACATTTATCAAGTCCACTTAAATGAATTTAACAAACTGATGATGGATCTGAAGAACGTTAGTGGGATCCCAACCGATGAAAATAAGGTATAACATTGTTAGCGTATCCACCAAAGTTATGGGAGCACTTTACCAACTCACTATTATAAGGGCATACGACGATTTCCACGAAAGAAGTAAATTTTGTGTTGTTCTCTAAAGAGTGATAGAGAGTTGTGTGAGGACAATCTAGAGTACAATGTAACGCAAGAGTTGATGATTTGGGGTAGAGATACACATTGGAGGCCCAGTGTTGACATTTGATTTTTAGTCGACATATCATTAAAACATAAAAATCGAGATTTAGGTTTCCGATCGCGTCGGAATCCTATCTCTCGACCAAAAATGTCATTTTTCATTTCTTTCTTTTGCATTGTCGTGCAGTTTTTAGCTCATTTTCAAGGAAAAAAAAAAAAAAAACCCGAAAGTCAAACTGTTGACTTTCGGGTTGACTTTTTGGTCAATCCTTGACCAAAAGTCAACCTCGGGTCAAAATTGACTTTTTGCCCAAAAATTCCACTTAGCTTTACTTTCACTTTTTACAAATCAATTTCTTGAAAATTCAAAGATTTGATTAAAAAAATCAACCTTTTAGGAAAAGTTAACTAAATGGTTGACTTTTGGTCAAACCTTTGACCCAAAAAAATAAAAAAATAAAAAATGAACAAAAACATTTCTTTTAATGTGAATTTGACTTTTGTGCCAAAATTTCACAAAATTCGATTAAGAACCTTTATTTCTAATTTTTTCAGTTTTGGGTTCTAAATCGACCAAAAATAAAATTACTTTTATTCTAGTCATAATTAGGTGTAATTCCTTCTTTGAAATTTGGTTTATGGACTATCTGAAATTTATTTGAGCATTCAATTTTGCGATTTACCAAGCCAAAATGCGAATTGCCGTTTTGAGCCTTAATTAGGGGACGAAAATTGATCCTTCATAACTTATGAACGGACGATTGTTTCTAACTCATTTTCTTAAGATAAGTCCAAATTTGAGATTTATTTTGTGAAATTCACACAATAACTCATCAATGTGAAGAATTTTATCCTCCAAAGCATTAGAAAGTCAAGTAATTAAGCTTCAATTGACAAAATTCGAATTGACCCATTCATGGCTATGGTTTAGTTTCATAAATCTAAGTCCAATTTTAATATTAAGCTTAGATCCATATTTGACCTAAGCTCGAGCACTTCAATTCATGGTCAATTTGAATGTGGTAAGTGATCTTACCTATGGGTAACTCATTAGATAGGGCAATTGTGACACTAATTGAGTTTAATTTTAGTTAAATTGCAATTTTGTCCATTGAATTGCAAATTTTACTATTTTAGCCATTTAGGCCCAATTCAAAGCACCAATGATAATCATTCAATTAGGTTAGTAAAAGACCCCTAGATCGCGTTCATAAGGTTTGATTAGCTTAATTGTATCTTAATTGGTCAATTTCTTCATAAAACAGATCAAATTCCTTTTCAATTAGGTCCTTTAGGGGTCAAATTGCATAAATTTTTTACCCACAGGGGTCCTAAGCAGAGAAAACAGCATGCACGAGACCAAACCGGTCAAGAACCAGTCAAAATCCGGCCGAACAAGACCGAACCGGTCCAGCCGGTTTGACTGGCCGTTGGCGGGATTAGGCGGTTCAAGCCCATTTCAGCCGATTCTTGGCCTCTGGCCACCGGTTCTGGAACCCTCTTACTCCCAATTTCACTTCTACAACTTTAATTTCCCAAAAGTTTACAAATTGGGCATCAAATTTCGTCAAATTGGAAATTAACCCCTAATTAGACATTTTGACGCAATTCCCAATTTTGGCTTGGTATTTTGCAAATCAAACCCACTAGATCAATTACCCGATACCTCGAGATCATAATGGACCATTCTAAATAGATTTTTGACCGTTGGATCGAGATTTTGGCCATTGGGTCGAATCGACGGCCAAAATTGCTTAATGTGGGAGTAAATAAGTGAAATCTCTTCTATGTTCAAAAAAGGGTTTCATTTGCATGAATTTTTTCTCTCTCCTCAGCCTCTCTCTCTCTCTCTCTCCTCCAAAATGTTGCACAAACAGATCAAAATTTCTCTCTAGATTCGGTTTGCTTCTTCGACTAGTCTCGTTCTAGGTTCAAACCGGCAGTCGCCGGAGCTCCCAAGCCTTCAAGTTGCTGGTAATCTATTGTAGCAAGAGTCTTTAACATTGCTGTGGAAAGAGGAGAGCCGATTGGTGGCCAAATCTTCACCGGCGAGTCAAGGCCGGTTCTTCCTTTTTTTCCTTGAGCCGGAGGTTCGATTGGTCTTGATCTGAGCCATAGTGACCTGATCTAGGTTCTTGGAGTCTTGATTGTGATCCGGCAATTTGATCCGACTAATCGTGATAGAAACCAACGAAAATCACAACAAAGATAACGATTCGAAACTCGAATCTGATTAAGCGAGATCGAGTTAGTCGATCGGGGCTAGGATTCAAGATTAGGAGATTTTACACGCTTAATATTGATGAGTATAAATGCTGCAATGAGTTGTTGATGATTTGAATGATGATTGTGATTTTAAGCCTAATATGTGATTTTCGTAGGCTTGTACATAGGTTACTGTTTTGGCCAAAAAGAGGTTTGAAAAGACCTCATTTCAGCTCGAGTCCTGTTAGGATTAGATAATAGACATCCCGAGCTTTGAAACGATAAGTTGTACGCCCAAAACGACCATCGTTTGGCCCTCCAAAAATACCTCCGAAGATTAAGGATTTTGCAGTAGTTTAGTTTAGTTTTTTTTTTATAGTTTTTTATAATTTTTTATAGTTTTTTTTTTTATAGTTTTATAGTTTTTTTTTTCGGTTTTGATTCGATTCCGCCTTCTAATTTTGTTATTTTTGTGCTGACTTTCATGATCGTTTTTTTGACAAAATTTTCTTCATGAGTTTTGTTCCAATCATGTCGTGCATCTTCTGTATTTTTTTTTTCATGATTTTGGATGTGTTCAGCTAGGTCAGATCTACTTAGATCTAGGCTTAGGTTAATCTGTTCCATATCAATATATGATTTTGCTATTTTTGTGCTTATTTTTGTGTTGATTTTTGGAATAATTTTCCTTCATGAAAGTTGCTCGTACAGGTGTTTTGTATGTCCTATATGTTTTTTTTCAAAATTTTTAGATATGATTAATTAGGTCAAAATTTCTTAGATCTGGACGTAGGTCAATCTGTTCTGCATTCGTCTGAGATTTGTTTTGATGAAGTTGAGTCCATAATTGCACTTATTTGGTCTCAAATCCCTCATGAGAGTTGAAATACATGATATATATGTTCAATTGATGCATTCTTTGCAAGGTTTTTACATTGGCAATGTGAATCAATTGCATATATTAGAGTAAAAGGTATTGTAGTAGCATCTGCTGGACATATAGTTTGTCTATTTTGCTATTTTTACCACGACTCATATGATCTTAATTGAGCTTTGATCTCTTAGCGAGAAATCTTCGTCATCGTCTGCTCTATATGTGAAATTTTTGGTAGGATTTATGCATATCTTGAGGATGGCTGAAATCATGCTTGTTCTGTAAACTTATTGTTTTTGAAATGAAATCTTGTCATATGTGCATATTTCCATGCTTATTTGAGTCATCTAATGATCAAATCTTACAATCATGCTTTCTTGATGATTGAATCGCATGTTGCAAGGTTTGCATACATGTTTAGGTCATGTTCTTTGAGTATCATCTTGCACATTAAATTGTCTCACAAAAGTGTTCATCACACTTAGAATTCCCAAGCATATCATTAGGAATCATGGATCATCTCATAATGTCATTTGAATTGTGTGACATTTTTCATGCCGACTTAAGATTAGATGACTATCCAAACATTTCGTTATATTCAATCTTAAGTCTCGTGTGATTTCTTTATGCCATTTGTGCATTCTTTGAGTGATTTTAAGGTTTTCTAATGAATGCTTATGTTATGTTTTCTTAAGTACTGATGCGCACACTTTTAAAGTCTCAATTTTAGGATATCAAATTGACCTAATTTGGACTCGAGCTCTTCTAGGAAGATGTAGGACACACTTAGAAGTTTTTAGTGTCACTGATTTCATGCCAATCGCTCATCGTTTGGACTATTTTCCATTTTTTTTAAAGACGGATCACAATCTGGACAAGGGATCAAATTCAGATCCCTGTTTTAACCTCTGTTTGGATAGACCTTTGATATTTTTTTTTTTCCATTTTTTCTATTTGAAATTTGAACTTAGTCTCTTAATGAAACTTGCTTGTCATCATGTTGGTTACATTGTGTATAAATTTGATGATTTTAGACATGTTTTGGTAGGACAAATTCTCGTGACCTTAGCTGAATGTCATGTTGTTTCGACAAATTTCTGATGTGTTGTTGCTTGTTGTTTGATTTTTGGAAAATCATGTGTATATTGTTTGAGAAAACTCTCTTCACAAAAGTTGTTCATCATCATGTCATGCATGTTAGGGATGTTTTTTCATTGCCAAATTATCATTATGTATTGCCTAATTTTGTTGTCCTTATACGTTTGTTCTGGAATTTCCTGATATAAACATGATTGTGTTTGTTTAGCTACACCTTTTAGGTTAGTTTGTGCATGAAATTAGGACATGCCATCTTCATGAAAATTGTTCTAAATGCTTTGATCTTTGTTGTTAAACAACTTTCATTTTCAAATTGCATCTCTCAAAAAATGTTTTGGTACATGTGATGTTTCTAAAAAACGATTCCTAAAAAGATTATTCTCCAAAGGTCGATTTGGCTTAAGGAAAAATCATGGTTTGGACCATATTCAAATTGCCCGCGACGCTTGTGAGTTCTAATGCGAGCCCCGGGTTAGCCTTGGCAATTGAATGTGTTCCATAGTCTAGATATTCCTTAATCCTAAATATTTTCAAACATTTTTAAAATCCTGAATTGACATCGTGAAAGTCACGGTTTGAATTGTATTCAAAATGCCTGCAATGCTTATGAGTTCTAATGCGAGCCTCGGGCTAGTCTTGGCAATTGAATGCCTTTCATAACTAAGATATCACCTTGTCTCAAAACTTTTTATGAATGATTTTGAGATATATTTTTGAAATATCACATGTACCCTTCATATATATCCCATCATGCATTAGAAATTGCTTGTGTTTGTGATTGGCGCATGCCCTTGGTAATAAGTGACCCGCTGACAGTTCACTTTCTTGCTTGATTGGTTGAGAAACAAGGTTTAAAAGACCTGCATGCATGTTTAAATTTTTTGCAATGCATGTGATTTTTAGATGAATGGTAGGGTCGATACATGATATCGAGGGAAAACCCTGAGATCATATAGATCACTTGATTAGGAGACTTAGTAGCGTTATTGGCTATGCAAGAATACAATTGGTCAATAATTGCTATAAGTCACAAAAAAAAAAAAAAACATTGGGTAGGTGTCTTAGTGGTATCATCATATGAAAGACAAAGGCCGACCATGAGACCCCAAAATTTGACTTTCATATTGCACTTCCTTTAAATGATTGATCTCGACATGATGTCTTGTTTTTGATTGTTTTGATGTGTATGCTTGTTTCTTTTCATTGTATGTACTTAGTTATAAGTTTCTTAGATTAGGTTTAGATTAGGACCCCGAAGAAGGAGAAAGCGTGAAGACGGTGGATGTCGATGTCCATTCTGACCAGTATGATATATTATTCATTTCCCCGACATATGTCTCGGGTTCCATTTGTTATATAAACCCTACAAGTTGCAGGTTTTCTCTCTTTCTTTCATCTATTTTCAATTGTGTTTCTCTTTTATATTTTCTAGGATTGCATGGTAGATTTATTGTTTTCCTTGATTGTTTACTTACTGTCTTGTAATTTCAATTCCTTTGATTGCTTTCTTTTCCTGTTTTTCTAGAACTAGAATAGAATGAAAATGACTAACCACGCATGATCACTTAGTTTAGGACAAATGATCTCGAAAATGTAAAAAGAAACGCATGGACATGTTAGGAAAACACAACATACTGTTTAGGTACCAAAAGGGCGCTCATAGAAATATTAGTGTAACCCAAGTCTCCGAACCTAGATATTTGGTTGTGTAGAAATCGAGGGAACACTCCGGACCCTCGATTGGGTTTTCTAGCCGACCCCCAAAATGAGGCTAGTGGCGACTCCCGTCTTATTTTTAGGTTGTCATAAACAACTAGACCATTTAAATAAACCGTCGCACGGGGTATGAGTTTCGGTGAAACTCACCATGGTTTAGCATACTCGGTATGGGGGTAACCCAAAGGATGAAGTGATGTCATCCCTATGGCCAAGGCGTACTGTCGAGGGGGTTACCATGGTAAAGGTACCCTTAAATCCGATATCCACACCCAACCCTTTCTTCTAAGGTGTGCCGCTCGTGTGGGTATGGATGTGACACTCCGCTGTCACGCGGGGTACAAGCTTGGGAGAGCTCATGATCTCGTAGAGGGAACTCACGAGAGGCTTGATCCTAAAGGTGAGGTGATGACGTCTTTTGGAATGCGAGCTGTGAGGGAACTCTTGTGATCAAGTACCCCTAAACCCGACCTTTCCCCTTTTTCTCTCCTCGTGATGATGAGGGACTCGAGGGCGGTGAGATCGGGTTGCGACACCTAGTAATAGAAGTAAAAGCATATCAAAGTCGCAACACAAAAAGTCCAAGGGTCGCGTGAAGTATTTCAAGTATTATAAGGATTATTCAAAGTTAAGAAATAAAGGCAGAGAGCAAGATTCTTCAAGTAGTGCGACAAATGTAGCCAAGGAGAGCATCAATGATGTCGAGGTTGTCCTTTGTGACTAGTTCATCAGGAGATGAGCAAGTGCTAGATTCCACGTATTCCTATCACATGACTCCTCATAGGAACTAGCTCCCTACTTACAATACTACAAACGGTGATAAGAGTTCTTATGGGGAACGATACAGCTTGCTAGGTTATTTAAAGTTCAAATTTGAATGTATGAGCGTAGAGTGCACATTGATAGACGTGAGGCATGTACCAAAACTCAAGAAGATGAGTAGGTACTAGATTATGTGAGTTCCTATCACATGACTCCTCATAGGAACTAACTTACTACTTACAATACTACAAATGGTAGTTGAGCTCTTATGGGGAACACCATAGCTTGTTCGTTTATGGGAATGGCGATAGTCTGAATTTGGATGTACAATGGCGTAGAGCGCACATTAATAGATGTGAGGCATGTAATAGAGCTCAAGAAAAACCTTATTTCTCTACGGATACTCGATGACATTGGTGCAAGCACACCACTGAGGGTGGAGTGTTAAAGATTTCTTGAGGTACCATAACAATGATGAATGGAAAAAAAAAGAAGAATGTGATTTTCTTTCATTTACTGGAAAAAAAAAATCATGACAGGTTCTAGTGAAGTTTCATCAAGTGAGTCAAACAAAGTTGACTCAATTATAGCATATGCGGTTAGGGCACATGAATGAGACAGGCGTGACAATACTGAGTGAGAAGGGAGTTGCTGAAAGGTCATAAGACAAGGAAGCTAGACCTATGAGAGCTGTACATCTTTGAGAAGTAGAATAGGATAAAATTCAGTACAACTAATCATTCAACTAAGCAACCAATTCAAATATCTAGGGTCGTCTCTACTGTTTTATTTTAAAGGAGGTGCCCAATATATGTTGACATTCATTGACATTTTTTTCAAAAAAGGTGTAGGTATACTTCCTAAAGCACAAATTTGAGATGCTTAATTAGTTTAAGAAATTTAAAAAATTGATTAAAAAGCAGTCAAGTAGATGGATCAAGTACCTAGGCAATGGCATGGATTTCTATGGTAATGATTTTACCAAATTTTGTTAGAAAGGAGATTGTGAGACACCGCACTATTCCCGAGACATCACAGTAGAATGGCGTTGTCGAACGGAAGAGCAAAACTCTACTTGAGTACACTTGGTGCATGCTTTCGCATGCAAGACAGACAAGTAATTTTGGGACAAAGTGATAAACATGATCTATTACCTAGTTAATCAATCTCTATCATCTACTATCGAGTTAGAGACTCCTAAGGAAGCATGGTTGAGGAAACCTATTAATTGAATTACAAGTATTCAAATTTCCTGCATATGCCCATACAAGTGCTTGAGCAGAGGTTGAAGAAGTGCATATTTATGGGTTATGCACAAGAGGTGAAAGGCTACTGAGTGTGGTGCACAGATTCCATATCACTTGGTTTCTAGTAATTAGAAACATTATCTTCATTGAAATTGCTATACTTCGAAAGATGAATTTTGAGACTCAACTAGCAAAGCAAACGAATCATGATGTCAGTAGTGAGGTGGACTTTCAAGTGGAGCCTCTCGAGACCTTAGAGATAATGGAGACTAAGACTGCAAGTCGGTGATACAAAACAACTAATAGAGTGACATCATAGTATAGCCATGAGCAAACAAAGAATATAATTTAAACCACTGGTACGTTACGATTATTCTTATATTACTTATGTATTGAATGTAGGTGATGAGGTAGAAACAAATGAACCTTTGTTTAACTCTGAGGTGATGGTTGGTGTTGAGTCATCTCAATGGCTAGAAGCTTTGAGCAAAGAGATTGAATCACTCCATCAGAATTAGACATGTGAATTCATCAAACTACCCAAAAGATAGAAGATTGTCGAGTGCCAATTAGTCTACAAATGAAAGGAGGGAAATCCCGTTGTCAATGTAGTGAAATATAAGGCGAGACTTGTTGCAAAGAGTTATACTCAGCAAGAGGGCATTAACTAAAATAATGTGTTCTCTCTTTCGTAAGACATATTTCTATTTGCGTATTACTTGGCTCATTTGCTGGACAAGATCTCGAGTTGGAGCAACTAGATGTGATTCCTCATAATTTCTCCAATATTTGCTCCAACAAGAATATATGCACCTCCACTTTGGTGCTATTCACTTTGCACTTAACTTTCATGGTCATAAAGATCTCTTGGTAGCGGCCCATGTAGCACGACTTTACACTTGGATTCTTTACTACCAACATGCATGTATTAGAACAATCGAAACCACTTGCAATGCTAGGACAATATTTGTAACACTATTTTCGAACCCTTATATGGCTCTTTCAAATTTTGTTTAGGCAATGCTTTGAAAGTCTAGTTACAAATCACTCTAGCCCCCTAAACTCCCGACTTTGTTATGCAACCCTTCATTATTAGATGGTGTACAGAGTCCTAAATCATGCCCTTTATTGGCTCTTTCGAGAGCAGAAGATGCTCCTTTGATCTCTGTAGATAATAATCAGACAACTTCGTGCATTCATGTTCTGAGGTCGATCCCTCCTTTATAGTTGATTAAGCTTCTCTTAGACACTTGAATGATTGACTTCGTATGAGAAGCTTCACTAGAATATCCTGAGAATTTAGTCTTTAGAATCTAAATTCACTAAGAAAAAAGAGTGCAACGTGGTCATTAAATTTGACTATTCAAAGGAAAAAGGATGAAACCCTTCTTCTTCCATTTCTCCTACCATTTTGATGATGCATGCATCCCACAAGATGAAGTTGAAGGAGAAAGACTTGAAATAGAGTCTTTCAATTTTGAAGTACATCCTCTTATCTACTTCAAAAACCCTCATACAGGTAATTGCTATTAGGATGTAGACTAGCAATGCAAACATTATCTAGCCCTTTTAGAAGACGAAGATGTAAGGCCTTCTAAAAAAGAAGAAGAAATTCTTCTCATGCAAATAGGAATTCTTTGAAATAGTTATTTAAAAGTAAGCCTGAATTTTTCTAAAAACAATAAGTTCTTACATCTAAGTTATAAAAGGAAAAAGAAAAATTTAGATGTTAATAAGACTTTCCTACATCTAAGTTGCCAAAATAAAAAGTACAAATTAAAGAGAAAAATTACATGTTTGAAAGTGTTGCATGGCTCATTTTTATTATATTTTGTATAGAGATTATTGTGCATATTTTAGTGAGTCTCTAATTGATATGCATATACTATATATAAATTGTTATGGCAGATGTGGATACTAAAATAAAATTGAAATTGAGAAGAATAAAAGAACAACTAATTTACGTAGAAACCCTTGCGGGAAAAACTACGGGGGGGGAGGAGAAGCAAAATCCATTATGGAATTTCAAGGATTACTAAAGGTGACTTTGAAAAACTAGGACTTTTTTTGTCGCAACTTCTTGACCTTGTAACTTGAGAAAAACAATATTTATATTGTCCCCAAGCCCTAACATTGGCCCAAGCCCATAAAAAAAAAAATCAAGACATACTCAACAAATTCCACCTTGGCTTGAATTCTACATAAGTAACAAACAATCTTCTCCTCCTACTAGAGTGAAACTTAGTTGTAGCAAACATTAACCAAAATCAAGCAATGCTTGAATTTGGCAATAGGCAAAGACTTCGTCAACATATCAACTGGATTGTTTTCTATATCAATCTTCAAGACATTAATATAGCCATCGGCAATAATGTCTCGAATAAAATGATAGTGTACATCAATGTGTTTTGTCCTCTTATGATACATCTAGTCTTTAGTAAGATGTATAGACCTTTGACTATCACAATGGACAATAGTCACACCATGATTCATAGTGAGCTCTTCAATAAGCCTTTTAACCATATGACCTCTTTAACTACCTATACAATAGCCAAATACTTTGCTTCTATAGTAGACAAAGCAATTGCATGTTGCAAAGTAGCTTTTCCATTGACTACACAACCTCCAATAATAAAGATGTACCTAGTCAAAGACCTCCTCTTATCAAGGTCACCAGTATAATCAAAATCAACATATCTTGTCAAAATGTCATCGGTTTTTCCAAACTCTAAACCAAAATCAAAAGTACACTTCAAATATTTCAAAATTCACTTCACAGCTTGCCAATGAATTTTTCCTCAGTATGATAAATATCTACTTATCATGCTAACATCATGTGAAATGTTTAATCAAGTACAAACCATGGCATACATAATGCTACTAACTGCACTAGAGTATGGAACATGTGACATATATTTTAGGTCATCATCTATTTGTGGACATAAATTAGTTGATAATCTAAAATACAGCAAGACGAGTACTTATTAGTTTGGTATCTTTCATGCCAAAACAATCTAACACCTTCTTGATGTAGCTTTTTTAGGAGAGATATATTTTTTCTCTTTTTTGACCTCACTGAATTTTGATGCTTAGGATTTTCTTCACTGCACCTAATTCCTTCGTCTCAAATTCAATGCTCAACTATGCCTTCAAATTATGTATATCAAATTTATCTTTTGCTGCAATTAATATATAATAACAGATAAATAAAAAGCAACTTGAAAGTTTGTGCAAATATACATAGTTATCATATTTGCTCTTATAATAGCCAATTTGCACCACAAACGAACCAAACCTTTTATTCTATTGTCTAGGTGATTGCTTCAAACCATATATAGACTTTTTTAATAGACAAACATGATCTTCCTTACCTTCAAATTGAAAACCATCTAGTTGACCCATATAGATTTTCTTTTCAAGTTCACCACGCAAGAAAGTTGCTTTCATATCGAGTTGTTTCACCTCTAAATCATGCATAGCAATTAACGCAAGCAAAACCTGAATAGAGCTATATTTAACGACAAGTGAGAACACGTCATTAAAATCAACTCCCTCAATCTGACTATAGCGTTTAGCAACTAGACGAACTTTGAACTTGATGTTTTCAACTCCAAGAGTACCTTCATTTCTTTTGAAAACCCATTTACAACCTACAATTTTCTTTTCTTTTGGTGGCTTGACAAGCTCCCAAGTTTAATTCTCTTTAAGAGATTCCATCCTTCGTTCATAGCAACTGACCACTTTGCTGAATTTTTCGAAGAGCCGGCTTCTTTGTAGGTTTTAGGTTCACTATACTCTATTGACTTTGCAATGGAAAGAGCATAAGCAATAAAATTTGAGAATCAATATTTCTATGGAGGTTTCACCGTCCTTCTTGGTCTATCTTTGACAATAGAATACTATTCCTCTTTAGGATTTTCAAACTCAATATTATCTGAAGATGACTGAATTGGTTGCAAAGAAATTATTTCAAGCTCTACGTTCTTTGCAACACTTTTCGAATTTTCATCACAAGAAATAGATGATTCTTTCTTAGGATGAAACATAGTAGACTCATCAAAAGTAATATCTCTGCTAATGATAATCTTAGATAAATTAGCACACCAAAATCTATAACCTTTTACACCAAAAGCATAATCAAGAATGATGCATTTTTTTTTGCTTTAGGCTCTAATTTGCCTTCATTAATATGTGTATATGCTAAAAATCCAAATACTCGAAAAAAAAAATAATTAGCGGGTTTACTTGACCAAACCTCCTCAAGTTTCTTGCACTCAATAGATGTGCAAGGAGAATGATTTATCGACTAAGTAGCTGTATTGACTGCTTTAGCCCAAAACTTCTTTGCCTAAACCATCGTTAGACTATAGACATCTAGTCTTTTCTAATAAGATTCTGCTCATGTGTTCTGCAATACCATTCTATTGTAGTGTATTCACCGTTGTATAATGCCTCATAATACCTTCAACTTTGCAATTAAACTCACCCCCACAAAATTCCAACTCATTATTTGTTCTCAACCGCTTAATCTTCTTACCAGTTTGTTTCTCAATTAATGTTTTCCATTATTTAAGTGTAATGAAAACATCACTTTTTTGTTTTAAAAAATAAACCTAAACCTTTATTTAAAAATCATCAATGAAAGTTAGTAAATACCTCGAACCAAGGCCTTTCGAAGGAACTTTCGTAGGCCCTGAAAATCAAAGTGAATATAATCCTAAGTGCCCTTTATTGTGTGAATTCTTGTCTTGAAATTGATCATTGTCTATTTTCCAAAGACACAATGTTCACAGAAATCTAGTTTTTCGATTTTCTAACCACACAAAAAACCTCTCTTACTCAGCTCCTCCATTCCTCTAATACTCATATGTCCTAATCTTATATACCATAATTTAGTATTGTTTGATTATGTCGTAATGGATGATATTACAGTTGAATCGATAACTGTAGTGCATTGCAGTTGATACAAGGTGTCAGTTTTCAATCATTTCATCAATAAAAATGAACCTCTCATAATCTTCATAATTCAACCTTTAGCTATAAACTTACAACTATTAGCATCAAGCGTACTCAAAGAAATGAGGTTTTTCTTCCAATCAAGAATGTGTCTAACATTATCCAAAGTTTTGATGATGCCGTCATACATTTTAATGTTGACAGTCCAAATCCTAACTGCTTTGCATTTAGCATTGTTTCCCATCAGAATAATTCCATCATTAAATTCTTTGTACATAAAGAACTAGTCATGATTAGGGCATGTCACGCCCCAATCCTCAAGCGCGTGCCCCTCCCTCCATGGTCAATTAAATTGCGACGTCCTAGGACGCGTCACCGACCCATTCATTTTAATGGACTTGCGGAAGCAAATAAATAAATCCCTAGACAACACAAAGATGTGATAGAAAAATAGGGCCATGATTTTTGAAAACCACAACACACCTTTAAACATAGCAGACTAGATCATTTACAATACTAGTCTATATTCACAAGTCTACAAAGGATTGATCCTCAAAACAAAGTTGTCTTATGACTAGCTAATCAGACTCATTCACCGATTCTTCAGTCTCCACAGGTGCCAGGGGCGTTGGGTCCTCCACCACACCATCGGGAGGGTCAGCTAGATGCTCCTCCAGAGTAGCATCAACTATCGCAGTGGGGACATCAAAAGTCTTAAGGGGACCCACCCTGAAACCATTGGGTCCGTAGCGGAACTATGCTTTGAATCGATGAGGTATTCTATGAGGTGGATTTTCTTCGACCCAGACAGTGGTCACTATAAGTTCATAGATCTAGTGACTTCCTGGATCGGGATAGCTAGAAACCCGCTCGGTAACCCTCATGGGACGGCCAAAACGCTAAGGAGGAACCGCCATCTAAGAACTTGAAAATGTTGAGCCCACAACGGGGTGAGACAACGTCTTAGCAAGTTCACCCCTCTTAAACTCCGACTAGGAAGGAAATACGCCTAAATGCTACCTATGCACACTCACAAGATAGAGGACTTACCTCACATCAGTTCCTTCCTGCAAGTTAGTACAGTTCATGATTTCTGTCAATCCACTCAATTCAAATCAAACCATCGATCAATCAGTCAATTAGCTCGATTTGATACCAATAGTACTATCTATCAATTCAATACCACATATCAATCCCCTTGATACCACCATTGCTCACATAAGCTGCAATATATGATCATAACTCGTTCAAGTTGATATAGATAGATAGATAGCTCGCTCAAGCTGATAAATATATATATTGTGCTCGCACAAGCTGATAAACGATCTTAGCTCACACAAGCTGATATATATATATGGTGCTCACTCAAGCTGATAAAACGATCTTAGCTCACACAAGCTGACGTGCAATGGGGCTCACACAAGCTAATAATTCACCTTATTGAAAATAACCGATAAAATAATCGTGTGTGAGTACATGATCGGCCTGAGCCAAAAACGCAATATATATATATTGGTAAAAGGTAAGAAAAAAAAACGCAATACATTTCTTTTCAAAAATCCCACTAATTATATAGTCCACAAAAAAAAAATTTCGAAGTTAAAAACTGACAGCCGGTATTTTCCAATTATATGTCGAAATTCCACAATTTTGGGATAAATCCCCAAAATTTCAAATTCCAACCAATTTGCACAAATTAGTACTCAATTAAATAAACCAAGCATACCATTGAAATTAGCACGAAATTCCGATCACCAGCTATCCTGGTATAATTTCCGGAAAATAATAAATAATTAAATAAATACCAAAATTAATTAAATAAATACAATTAAATGCCATAAATAGAAACTTACGCCGGAAAAGCCTAATTTAATACTGAAACGGGCTCGGAAAATTTCCGAACTAGTCTAGATAAATAATACAACTTATCTAGTTGCTAATTAAGCTGATCTAACCACCTAACATGCAATAACGAGTAATTAAATCGCTAATCCGTTCTAACTAACCACCTAAATCCTACTTAGCCTAAACTAATCAACCATTAAGCATCATTAACTCCATAAGCAGAGTTTAGTGAGTAAACTCACCGGTTTAACGATCTGGTGAGTCCACGACGACGACAACGAGGAGATGGGCGACAACCTCTGAAGCGACGACACCTTACGAGGCTCGGAAAAGGTTCGAAATGGGCCTCGAAGGCCCACGGCTGGCTGAGGGCTTCGGTTATGCTCTTAGGCCGAGAGAGGTGGCGCGGGGCTCAGCTTGGACTGGAAACGACCTAGCAGGCTGCTAGGTGGGTGGGCGAAGCAGGCAGTGGCTTCCAGCGGCGGGACGGGCGGCCAGGCGGCTCCGATGGCCAGGGATGGTGGCTCAAAGGCGTTGGGAGGCGAGGCTAGGCACGACTGGAGGCGGAACGGCGCGTGGGACGGGCGCGGCTCGCGTGATGACGAAACGGCGGGGATAGGGAATCCGGTGGGCTTGCGACAGCCAAAGGGGGGGAGTTGGCTGGCTTCCTCTGCAAATTTTGAGCTAAAAAACTCTTCTAATAGAGAAAGGTGGCTGCTGGAGAAGAATGGGTGACAACAGATGGCTTGAGGGGACCACAAAGCTTTCTAGAAACCAAAGTTGTCTCATTTGAGCTCATCCAATAAGCACCACCTCTCCAGCCTTGGTCAGCAACTCCTATCCATTTCAAAACTTCCCTAACACACTTGCCAAAGGGTCCAAAAGGTTGTGCACCAAGGGGGCCTACGAATTTGACACCAAATTCCCAAAATTGAGCCAAGTTCCTCTCTAATTAGATTCAATTCGGCCCCTATAAATCCACCAAGGTGTCCTCGACCAAATTGACATTTTTCATCGCCAATAGAACCAACTTGCATCTAAAAAAAGTGATAAAAAATGATCTCCTGAATTTTCCGGATAAAAACGGCCCTATATTGAATTTTTGCCAAAAATCTCGGTTTGCAGAAAAATTTTCGGAGGATGAGTCGATGTTCCTAAAATGAATCGTGACATGATAGAATTTTCAATTTTTGAAATCGGATCCAAATTCGAGGTTAATTTCAATCTGGCGCAATTTTAGCGTAACCTAGCATACTAGGTAGCTTTTAGGAATTTTTGATGCAATTGACTCGTGATCGATATATTTCGAGCCACAACGTACATCTTCGACAAATTGGCGACTCTCGGTTGTCGTGAAAATCTCGAGGTTTCAAATATGGGCACAAGGTACCAAAATGACAGAAAAATTGGTCTAGTGTTGATTGATGAGAATTTTGCAATCTGGTGGAATCACCCACACACTAATCATATACCTCTATCGAATCGACCTATTTCCGGTCTCTGATTGATTTCGACAATGCCGTAATAACCCTTGTAGACTAGCACGGTCGAGCAGTCGATTCTTGATCGAATTCTCAAGTCTATTGCGTTAAAATTCCTTAACAGCTTCACCTGATAGGTTAGTTGTCTCGTGAGTAGCCAACTCAAAGAAAAGAACTATAGGCGCATTGATGAAAAGCCAAACTTATCCAATCGAAGACAGAACCTGAAAATCAGGATGTCACAGGGCACGTATGATACGAACAACCTAAATCAAGAATCCAGCTATCATTGAATTTGTATTTTTATTTATCATTTGCAACCAATAACCAATCTTCGTTTTCTTTTTAAGCAACACCAGCTTAAGCGGGGTTTTCGTTTCCTTGATTCTGTCTGATCTAGTAGTTCTTATTGTTTTGTCTATTTGCACTTATTTGATTTGGCTGATTCATATTTTCTCTTTGTTGTTTTTCTTTTAATGTTAGATAATTTATCTTGATATGCCCTTTAGACTTACAACAGTTGCAAATTAGATCCCTATGCTTTGATTTTGATCTAAACCTGCCACCATTACTTCTCTTAACAGACTTTCCTCTAGCAACTAAACTAGTCCCATGATCATTACTTCATTCAAAAGTCAATTATGTATCTAGTTTCTGCTTATTTAGGAGACTAGTCTTGACATTTTCAACATCAATAGTTTCTTTACTAACAATCTTGGTTTCTCTAAAATTCTTATAAGAAGAAAGTAGTGAAACTAACAATAAGAGAGCTTAATTTTCATTTTCAACCTTAGTATCAATACTTCTTAATTCAGAGATGATAACATTGAATTCATAAATATGAGATTTAAAAGAAGCACCTTCAGCCATATTAAGAGTGAAGAGTTGTTGCTTGAGCCTCAACCAATTGGTGAGGGATGTTATGAAAAAATACATTCCAATTTATGCCATAAACCTATAACTATTTTCTGATCTTGTATCTCCTACATAACTTCATTCGTGAGGCACAACTAAATAGCAGACATGCCTCTCTCATCCAATTCTTCTCATGTTTCATCTGACGTGCTTTCCAGTTTCTTCCCTTTTCCAAACAGAGTTTTCTTCATACCCTACTATGTAAGAACAACCAACATACGAACTTGTCATAGATTGAAATTGTCGCTCCAATCAAACTTCCCAATATCAAATTTCGTTGTTGAACTTGAAGCCATAACTAGAAGATCAAGAAAACCCTAAGGCTATAATACCAGTTTGTTATGGTAGATGCGGAAACTAAAATGAAATTGAAATTGAGAATAATAAAAGAACATCGGATTTTCGTGGAAACTTTTGCGGGAAGAACCACGGGGGGAGAAGAAGCAAAATCTATTGTATAATTTCAAGGATTACAAAAGATGGCTATGAAAAACTAAAACTTTTTCTATCTCAACTTCTTGAACTAATAACTTGAGAAAAATAAAGTTATATTGTCCTCAAGCCCTAACATTAGCCCAAGCCCATACAAAAAAAATAATTCAAGACATACTCAACACAAACTCTATTTTTGTAAGATACATATATATATATATATATATATATGCTATACTTTGCAATATTAATATATAGTTAGATGAAAAAGTTATAGTATGTGGTCGCAACTATCTTTGTAATTAATATTTAAATGTTCTTGTACTCGACTCTATTTTTGTAAGATATATGGATATATATATATATATATATATGCTATATTTTGCAATATTAATATATATTTAAATGAAAAACATATAGTTTGTGATAATATTTAAATGTTCTCGTACTTGTCTATAGATACATACTATTTTAAAATATACATATAGGTTGAAAGTAATATTCCATGGTTGCGCCTATTTAATAATATGAACATTAGCAAATTAAAGAAGAACCACTATTTTATTTTATTTTGTTGAAAAAGAAACTACTGATTAAGGATTTGTTCATTTCACAGAAAAAATCACGTTTCACAGAAAATATCACGTATTTTCCAAGAAAATGACTAATATTTTCCGGTGTTCGGCTGAAACCTAAAATTTGAATGAAAAATGTTTTCCATTGTTCATTATCTAATTTGATTTTTTGGGAAAATTACCAAAAAAAATAAATTTTAATATTTTTAATTGATCAAACAAATTAAAATTTAATTTATATGTATATATTTAAAATTTTTGGTTTTTTTATTATTTTTAATTTTTCTTTTTCTTTTTCTTTTTCATTTCCTCCCTCTTTGTTCCTCCTACTTCCTCCATTGCGGCATGCCTCGACATGGTCGGTTGCCTAGCGGCCGACCAAGACACAATCGCCAAATCCAAGTGAACTCAAGGCTCGGCCGATCGAGGCTCAAGGCTCGAGGCTAGGCGAGCCACGAGCTCGCCGGCCAACGAACGCGGCTCACCTAGATTGGCCGAGCCTCGAGCTCATCAACCCGATCTTGGCAAGCTCGATCTCCCGAGGCCGGCAAGCTCGTGACTCGTCGAATTTGGCCTTGGGCGAGACTGGAGTTGGCCTGTGGCCACCGACCAGCCAAGGAAGAAGAAAAAGAAATGGGAAGAAAAAGAAACAGAACTAAAAACTCAATTTAAAAAAAAAATAAAAAGAAAATAAAGAAGATGAGGGAAAACAAAGAAAATAAAAAAAATAATTCGAATTAAAAAAAAAAAGGAGGAGGAGGAGGAGGAGGAGGAGGAGGAAGTGAGGGCTTATAAGAGTGTGAGATAAGAGAAATCAAGTAAGGAAAACATTTTCCACTTTTCAAAAGTGGAAAACATTTTCCCCTAGTTTATAAAACTTTTTTCCCTTCATGAAAAAAAGTTTTCCCCGAGCAATTCATTTTCTATGAAACAAACACCGAAAATTCGGAAAATATTTTCCCAAAATTTATTTTCCGTGAAATGAACGGAGCTAAACAATTTATTGAAGAAAACTCAAAAGGTTTCTATGACATATAGTGCATATATCATCAATATATTGTGTTAGAGGATCTTTAAAAAAGTTAATAACATGACACCATCAATCTGACTAATAAATAACATCAGAGGTTCAATAAAAGAAATTCATCACTAAAGAATTATAGCCCATCCCTTACAAACAAATTAATGTTACAAATTCAATGGATATTCTAAAATTTGTTGTTAAAATGTAATTGAGTTTTAAAACTTTCAATAAGTGCTATCAAATCCTAATTAAGTCTATTCATGAACTCCGTTCAATTTCATTGATTGAAGAAGTTGACGTGACTTTTTATTATTTTTTGAAGTGATATGCATTTTAGAAAAAATTGAGATAAGACAAATGATTAATATCACGAAAAATCTCAAATTGATACAGGCAATCATTTTTAAGAAAATCTTTTTAAAGTCTTTCATTTTCCGTGAAAATAAACATACCATTTATATATGCTTGTTTACTTAAAAGAGTGATGCAAAGCCAATAAAGAACATTAGAGTAATATTGCAAATTTTCTATATCTTGACCAGGATCGTGATACTCACAGCCAACGCCTTCAGATAAAAAATTTCTTCCATCAAATCTCGCCCTGACGGCACTCATTAGCATTGGCAAAAATAATTTTTGCCTCCTGAAAACTCCGCTTGTCCCGGATCGTTGAATGAATAAAAGGCGCGCATTGATCGCAACTAGCTTCCTAATTCAGTATAATACAATACCGATTCTCGAAACTGATCCACGTCGTTCCAAATTATGAAAAGATTAAGAAAGGATATGATGCTCGAAAGATCATAGATTCACTGGAATGGCAGACCGGAAAATAAATTCCTACAACAGACTTCATGGTTAGTACAAGAAAAACCTACAAGAACTACCAAGGGCCGGTGGCCACCATCATGCAAGTACATTGGCATTTGTTACAGAAAGCCACCATTAAGTACAGAAGCTCTGTTTCTAATAGCAATGGCAAAGTCAGAAGCTATTTCCATGTCAAGCTTCAATCTTCCAGACGGTCAGTCCAAGCAACGCTGTCTGGTAAGGATTGTAACCCTTCCTGCGGAGCAGCGAATCTACCGAACCGCATTCCTCACCACCGAACCGACAAACTATGAAAGACAAAGCGATGCGAGATGCGGAATCTTGTCCTGGACAGTTTGTCAGGATCATCTGGCCTTCAATTCCTTGTGCTTCAGCAAGGAGCGATCCACGGTGCATACCCGCTACTGCAAGAGCTATGCCCTGCCTTTCACGACTAGACAATCTTGATGCAAATGTGAGGTGGCTGTGGCAGCAGAAGATGTGGACACAGCTTCTTCGTTCTGATGCAAGTTATATGCTTCAGTATCTATCTCGCGCAAGCCTGCCGCTTCAGAGATTTAAGCCTTCACTTCTCGGAAACTCTCCTCTGATAGGGAAACCTCCGCAAGGAGTCTCCATGCATAGTCCTCCGACACATTTTCAAAGTCCTCACGTCTCTTCAGCACTACGTGTCCACCAATCTCCCAGACGACGGGATTTACTTGAGTTTCCAAAAGTTCTTGGCTCACTTCTCCCCGAGCTTGCTTCTCCGCATAACACTGACCATTGACAGAGAGCACAATTAGATGCACGATAACTAAAAACTTATGATGAAGATACACAACCTTGTTCTGTGGTGACCACCAGAATTTACTGAGAATTAATAACATTTCCTTATACTCAGAATCCTAACTAGCCTCTTAAACACAACTCTTGACTCGAAGTTCCTTTCTAGTGTGAGATTTGGTCCATTACTAGTGTAACTTCATTGGTAAATCGAGAAACCATGGCAAAGAAAGTCGAAATATACAAGAGTCAGTACAGCTTGAATAGAAGAGGGGCACATGAACAAAAAAACTGCACAAATGCTACATCACACTCAAAGATCTCCATGACAAGCCAAGCAGAGCGCATCATAAGATGTGATGTCTTCAAAGACGAGAAATTGGACCTATGAAAAATAAGCCTCGTAAACAAAGATGAGACTTTGTGTGCCATGATTAAATGGACCATATATGAACTAAACTCCAATCACAACGGATCATCTTGAAAGTGCTAGTACCCCTATAAAATTGCACAGCAAAACGGCTTATGGACATTAAACTGTCAATCTGTCGTGAAAGGAAAAAATGAAAAGTTACCTGTGGAAATAGAAACACTCTTTTTGCCACAATCGGCGATCAGTACATTGAAGGGGATGTTGTTGTGCTGAAGGCGTATGCAGGAATTAGCAATTGCACTGGACAGATCCGATAAAGTATCTCTACCCTCAAACACAAGTGAACGGACTGGGAATTTCAAGAGTTGCGAAACAACTACTCCATTTCTCTGCAAGTTTGTGGAAGTCATTACTCTCAGAGTAGGAACCTTTTTGACTGGGAATGGAGAAGCCAAATAATACGCCTGTAATAACAAGAAAAATGAGGTAAGTAAGTAATGCTACTTGGTGGGATAAAAAAGTTAGAATCTCCTTCCATAGAAAAAGAAAAGTAGCTCAATCAGCTAGTCAATATTATGGATCAAAGTGTGTTTATGTTACCTGAAAGTGAAGCTGGTTAATGGTGGCGAATGTGCCTAGACTGTTGTAACCCACTCTGAAGAAAGGATCTGCTGCCTCTTTGGCCAAAGACAGAGCCAGAAAGAAGCTCATGTGGTCGATCCTCTGAGGCAAGCAGTCGAGAACACGGGGTATAAGGAGAATGTGCCCATACTCAATGGGGCTGACCAGCAGAAATTTAACCACCTTATTCATCAGCAGCTAGTGGACATCAGTGAAGCTATGCATAATGTTTAGTGTTAAGGAAGCAACGGACTTACGTTGATAGCTACAACATTAGGAGAAGTAGGCTTGAAAATGGCGGGTGCACTGGGGAAGAAGTGACTGTAGCAGTCATCACTTTGTTCAAACATAAAAAGCACTTCCTCGTGGCCCACTTTGGTGAAATTGAACTTCTTCTCATCGAAATCCTGGAGAACTTGATCTACACGGGACTCAGTTGGGCGTTTTTTGAGGTGGCGCCCCTCGTTCAGCTGCACAATGAAACCATAGTCGCTAGGAATAACCTTTGTCTTGCATGTAGTTACATCGTAGCGAAATAGACCTCGATTCATCCGATTCTCCCACTGTCCAAGTAAGAGATTAAGCAGGAAAGAAGTCTCAGGTGGTTCTTGATAAAAGATGGATTCTTCAGTGCAATCTTCTCCGGCTACCTTGAACGTGTACAGAGGAAGGTCTGATGCTGCAATTAGCAATTAAATCAGGTACAAGCCAGTGCCAACATAGAGAAAGTAATGAACCAAACATCCGCATCCTCTCTCTCTCTCTCTCTCTCTCTCTCTCACCACATATAATGAATTTTATATATATACACATATATGTCTTTAATTGAATATACTGCTGCTTTTTGATCCTCTAGGGTATGACGACAGCCTTTATTTTTCTCTAATCTTTGATTCTTGATTTCTATATTGTCCCTTCTCCAGGCAGTGGAGAATGATTGAAGATCAAGAAAAGCAGCTGGCCATTGCTATAAAAAATATGCATCCCTCCAATTAGATAAGGATCAGAAAACCCCCATAGAACTTGAAGCTCAATCAAGAGTTCACCTTCCAGCATATAATATGGTAAGAAAAGAAGATGGTCCACCTCATTTTACTCCAATTTCACAATTAGCTTTATACACCAGCAATCAAAAGTTTGAAACCTCATGGTCATAACTTAGGCGGGAAACAAAGAAAGCCAAATAGAATGCGTAATTTCCGGTCAATAGTCTGCAAAGCCCAAGAACTTAACTGGAAATCTTTTCCAGCAAGAAAACTACACTTGCCTTAGAACAATCAGAACATCAAAGAAATAGGGACGAAACATGTAACTAAATAAAATAAGATGAATTTATCAAAGCTAATGTACCCAATCGTCTCTATGTAAGACTCTTTGTGGCATAAAAGAAACATCCAAATCGAACAATCTTCTAATATGCACACAACGTGATACACGTTTGATATCTGCAGATCATGAGAAAGGTAAACCATCCAAACCCTACAAAAACAATCTATTCATCTTCAAATATATGACTAAACCGCAAACAATCAGCGAGAATGTTCTAATTTTCATAGGCCAAAAGGAAAAGGAAAGGAAGAGTTTGATCACAGGGGACTTACCAGGCAAACAGCACTTTCCGAGGCAATTACGACCACATCCCTTGGCTTCCCCTTCAACAGCAACGGCAGCATTATCCTTCTCGCCACGCTCCTCCTGATAATTCGACACCACCGTGGCGATCCTCTTGATCGTCAACATCCTTTTGTCGTTCTAACCAAGGCCCTATTAATACACCCCGGCGTACGTGTTGCAGCACAACAGCTACCCGCGAAATCCGCCGCCGGCTCAGAAGAGGCGACCCCCGGAAGAAGATAGCGCAGTCGGCTTCGCTCTGGTTTCTTGTCTCTGTCCCGGTGAAATTCGGAGAGTTCCTGTCGGAGCTTTCGTCCGTCGTGGAAACGCCGCTTCTTGCCAACCGAGAGACCCGGATTCCTCTAGATTCCTTCAGGTGATTCTGCTTCTCTCTCTCTCTCTCTCTCTCTTGAGGCGGCCAAATAGAGAGGACGGAGTCTGTATTTATAAGTTGGCGGAGCGAGATCCTTTTCCGAACTGAAGGTCGGGAACGAGACGTTGATTACTGAAAGTCAAAGAGGGACGTGACCCTCCGATCCATTCGTATCCACCGGCTGCGAAGTGCTTTGACTTTTCTATAGAAGATCGCGCCGCTACCGTTCCGTGTTACGCGGTGGAGGTGCTGCACCGCAGCACGTAAAGGGCGGTGGATGTGCTCCCTCGGATCTCGACAGATCCGCATGATCCAATTGCTAACATGCATTAGGCTCATCAGACGGATTCACTGAATAACTTCTTCGAACTCATATCGACCTGTCAATTTTGGCCTATTCCCGTCTTATTTCGAACATTAGAAGCGATAACAAAATTCGAAAAAGAAGAATTGCATGGAAAATACTGTAAGAAGTCATTTGGGAGCATCATTATTCAAATGCTACTGCAGATTCATACGAAGAAATTATCAAAAGGATTGTATTTGCTAGTCAATGGGGACTTATCATGTTCGCTACAAATACTAGTGGGACAATTTGATGACATGATAACGGATCCAAACGAACGCGATATGAAGTCAACAGGTCTTAATTGGGGCTAATTGTCTATTGGTCGATTTTGTGTGTCGATTACCGTGTAATTGTGTTGTGTTAATGTTATACGATTTGTTACATGTCAGCTGTTAATTTTCAAATCATGCTCATGTTTAGGTAGACACGCGTGTGAGTTGACCTTTAGTAATATAGCCTTATGTTGAGAAAATTACAAAAAAGTTTTACAACTATTGCAATCATACAAATTCTGTTCTAAATTTATTTTTTGTAGTCTAAATAAGTCTTAAATCTCTTGTATTTATACCAATTTAATTTATCTGGCTAAATTTGACCAATTATCCTATGTGGAGCCACCAACGATGATATAGACATTTTTTTAATAATATTTTAATAATTTTGAATTTTTATTTTATTTTTCTTGTTTTCTTTTCTTTCTCTTTCTTTTTTTTTTTTTTTCTTTTTCTCTTCCTTTTGCCTCCAGTTGCTGCCAACTCGATGATTAGATAGAGGTAGGGCGGACAAGGTCCCTTACCAGCCTTTAGCTAGCCTTGTTAGTGGCTAGATGAGGCTCAACCCTCGCTAGCCCAACAAACAAGGGGTAGAGCCTCTAGCAGCCTCGCAGCCTCTAGCAAGGGGTAGAGCATCACTAGAAGCGAGTGAGGCTCACCCTGAGGGTGGCGAGGTCAACCTCATCAGTGCTCGCCTTTGGCTAGATGCCGAACAAGTGACCGGCTAGAGAAAGAAGGAAGAGAAAGAAAAAAGAAAAGAAAAAAAGAATACAAAAATAAGAAATAATAAGTAAAAAATTCAAAAAATGTTAAAATATTATTAAAAATTATCCACGTCAACGTCGGTGATGTCATATATGACGAATGGCATTCATGTCAATGTTGGTCGGTTAAAATTGGGCAAATTAATTAAATTGACACAAATACAAAAGATTTATGACTCATTTTGAAAGAAAAAAAATGTTTATGACTAAAGTAACACAATTGTAATATATTTATGATTTTTTTTGGTAATTTTCTAGCCTTTTGTCAACTGGACACCAACACAACTTATGAACACTAATTGTTGGTTACTAACACAAGCTTGACTCATTACCCGCCAAGATAATAGAACCACTTTGAGATTGCCTATCAAATGAAGCACGTAAATAAACTACTATGAAAAAGTTTCAGGAGTTTTGAAAGGAAACTCGGAGCTTGTATTGGTAATGAGTTGAGAATTAGAATTGGAATAATTTTTTTTTTCCAATTCTTATAGGGCATTTTGATCTTTTTCTCAAGATTAAAGCATTGTTTGTTTTGTAAAAAATGAATGATTTGAAAAATATTTTTCTGAAAATGATCATTTATATTGTTTATAACAATGAATACATAAAAAATATATTTTCACTATTCATGAAAATATTTAGACATAAATCGTTATCGATAATGATAATGTTTTTTTATCGATTAATCATTTCAAGTGGGACAAGTGATTATTTTTAGGAAATTATATTCCAAATCACTCATTTTTTGTGAAACAAATAAATGTGGACATGTAAATTTGAATGTAATTCTTGGTAATTTTCTGAAAAAAAAAATTGATTTTTTGCGTGTTCTTTTTCTTTTTATGAAGATTTAACATTTATCGTCAAAGAGATTTTGCAAAACCTACTCGCCTATTGTCAGGTTTCTTAAGTGGAGATAACTACAAGATCTTATTTTGTGTTTTCATCCTTTACATTCACTTTTCAATTATCCATAATGAGTCATCCGTTAGAACCTTTAATTACTTCAGCTCTGCAAAGTGCAAAGGGAGTTTTCCATAGTAACAAATCTCACATTTATCTGAGAAGCAGTTGCGTATGTATGTCATTGAAGCACATTAAGCAGCGTTGGCAAATGCTTCGTCAAGGTACTTTATAATTGTGAGAAAATATGATTTCCTTGTTGGTCGATGACATTATTGGATTATAACTGTTAAAGTATCACTTGTCTACGGCATTTATATTATGTATATATGATCTTCCTACACCTATCAATTTAAGCTTTTAGGTTAGGCATTTTAATATGGTACGAGAGTCATGGCTATTTTATATATACATGATCTACATGATCTTTCTCTCATCTTAATTTTCGAATTTCCAAGCTAGAATGCACCCACCTAGTATGATATTAATCACTTTATTGTTGAGATGGACTCACGGTCTCTAAAAGTTGATAGCTATCCTAATTCACTTAATCTTAATGCAAGTAACAACTGAAGGTGTTAGGAAGCAACGACCTTCCACGGTGGAGTGAGATGGGAAATCTACCTACCAAAGCAATCAACCTCGACCACGATATAACCGTTACAGTAATAAGAGAGCATTTATTTGAGAACATTTTCTATGTAGAAAAACCACAGTACGACGAATCTAGTAATCCACTTCAATCAAGAATTACAAGAGGTTCAACCACATCGAGAACATACAAAGATACGAGCTCTCCCTTCTGCAAGCTAAAACGCCACCAATTCCAAACCAATCTCTTTAAGAGCAAACCCAGCTAGGAAGCTTGGGACAATCTTGAAGAAGAACTACTAATGTAGACACCTTACTTTTTAATAAGGGTGGGACCAAAGATGACCAAGAATGTTACTTCCTTAAAAAGTTTGATTTTTGGTACAATTGAGTTGTGCTCATAAAGAGTTTTGACAAAAAAAGGAAAGAAAATAAAAGAAAAAGAAATCCAATTTCCTCAAATTAAATTGTTGGATGTTAAGATATCACATTTTTTTAACCATTGATATCATATCAATGGGTGTCTGGAATATATGATATGATCTAATCGATAAATCCCACCTTAAAAATCAAGTCATAAACTTTCCAACACCACAACAATCATGGTGATTACACTTTTTGACAAAGATAATATCATAACTTTATAACTTTTCATCACGGTCGTCCGTTCCACTTAATTCTCAAGAATATGAATTCTCAACATTTTTTGGTGATCAAGCTGCGTTTTTCGGAAATTTTGGTTCACTAGCTCTCCATGGGGCGTGAAGACTGAGTCAAAAGTCATGTTCAATCAAAGTTTTGTTAACATTTTGAAAAGAGAAAAAAAAAAAACAAAGAAAAAGAAGAAGTGGTCAATATTAAATTTTTAAAAAGAGAGAAAAAGGATCCGGTACTATGCAGCAGTGGGCCCGCGCTGGACAACGGGTGGGCTTGTGCGATGCATAAAAAGGCCCCGCCCAGTGCCCCGTCTTCCTTGCCTGGGGTCCCGCTTGCTTGGCCCAGGGCCGTTTCGCAGCTGAATGGGCTTTTTGGGCATTGTGCAACTTAAGTTTTGATCATGTACAAAGTTCTCCTTCATTGCGTTATAAGCTCTCTAATTTTAGTTGCTACCTCTTTCGATCTTTTCTTGGGGAGAGAAAATTCTGGAGAAATACAAGGCGAAATTCCGGCCTATCCCAGACGTGTAGATATTTGAGAAAAATCGGACAAACATCACGTAAGGATTTTCTGAATTTCCACAGTGCTAAAATTAGTCTTCGAAAAGTATATATAAAAAAAATTCTTTATTACCATCATTCTGCTGAAATAAAATCTACAAATTTTAATAATTTTTTTTCTAGATCATTGTCATGCTTGTTCAAATACGGGCACTAGATAGCAACCGTTGCATGTGACCAACCCAATAGGTGACAATATTGGACCATTGTCTAGGTGGGCATAAAGCTGGAGAGCCGAGGGGTCCATGATAATGAACTGAGGTCCGCACGTCATAAATTTCCCAAAATAAATCATTTCTAAAATATTATTCTTATTTTCTCTAATAATATTTTCAACAGACAAAGATAATTATGTCTAAGTTGGCCAAACATTAAGCGTGTATAACCAAATAGAATGCCTTTTAGTCAATTGCATTTTACACACACATTACAACGAATACTAATAATACACTTAACACATCATTTGAATCTTTTTAAAACACAAAGCATCCACGATACATGGAGTCATAAACATGTCTTCGGAAAATAATAATAATAAAGGCATTGCATCCAATATATTAGGAGATAACTTTGACGGTTGCATTAAAAGATATAACTGAAAAATGTGGGGATTGAAGGGGACGCTAATCCCTCTCCAGATCTATGTTTCTCTAGTTATATTCCTAGGCAAGAATAAGATTTGCCCGGATTAGTGAATCAATTAAGACTTCGTGTCTTTTGGACTAATATAAATGAAGTCGCCCTTTGTGTCCTACTTTTTCGGTAATTAAACCAGCTTATAGCCAATCAAAGCTACACATCTAAACTCATCCATGGAGTTAGAGCACTAATTCGGTCACCTAAGATGTGACATCCTGATTTTCGAGTATGATTTTGATGAGATGAAATGGGTTTTTCATCGAGTGCCTATAGCCTTTTTCTCTGAATTGGCCACTCACAAGTTAACTAGCCTATCGGGTGAAACCGTTAAGGAATCTAAACGCAATAGACTTGAGAATTTGACCAAGAATCGACTGTTCGACCGTGCTAATCTGCTACGGTCATTAGGACACTGTCAAAATCGATCAGAGACTAGAGATGTGTCGATTCGATAGAATTGTGTGATTAGTGCGTGGGTGATTCCACCTAATTGCAAAATTTCTGTCGAACGGCACTAGACCGATTTTTCTGTCATTTTCGTACCCTGTGTCCGCATTTGAAATGTCGAGATTTTCACGACAATCGAGAGTCACCAATGTGTTGAAGATGTACGTTGTGGCTCGAAAATAATCGATCACGGGTCAATTGCATTAAAAATTCTTAAAAGCTACCCAATAGATTATGACATGCTAAAATCACATCAAATTGAAATTAATCGGGAAATTGAACTCGATTTCAGAAATTGAATGTTCTGTCATGTCACGATTCATTTTAGGAATGTCAATTCATTAGATTCTGGGATTTTTATGGAAAAATCGATTCGGACGGTTCGAAAAATGAACGGAAATTCGGATGGGTCAAGTCGAAGGAAATTTGGGCTTCCAAGCCGGGCTATGTGCTGATGGGAACTTGCAAAATTTTTGTGGGCTTTTCTTCAACAAAAATTTGGATGTCGAATTGGGAAATTTCATGAAGAAATTAGAGTCAAAATGAGGAAATTCGGATCTAGGCTTGAGGCTGGAATTTTGACGCCAAAATTTGTTTATTTATGGAAATTCTATTCAAGAAAGTATTTGGGGGACATTGGGATATTTATGCAAGCCTAGGACGAACCAAGCATTAACACCTAGATATTTTATCTTGACTTTTTACCCCCTCCATTCAAGCTTCTCTTGCACGCCTCATTTGGTTCCCCATCCTTCATTGTTTCCCTTCTCGACCACATCTGCTTCTCACTTTCTTTTGCATTCGACGAAACTCAGCCCCTCTGCCAGCCGTTCCTGCTCCATCTTCGGTCTCCTCTGCCATCCACGGAAGCCTCCATTTCCCTGCATCCGCTCACCTCACGCCACACAGCCACACACCACCGTCCCTCTCTCCACCAAATCACCATCCAAGCTGCCACATGTCTGTTTTCATCTCCACCGGTCAACTACAGCACCTCCTGCGCCCACGCCGTTGACTCCGAAGCAGCTCACACCAGTCCACGGTCGCTCCTCTCTTCGTCCGTAACCCAGCCCATCCGAAGCCAGCCACTCGAAGCTCACTTCAGCCCTTCGCAATTCAAGACCGAAACTCAACTTTGCTGAGCTGTCTTGGCTGATTTCAGCCGGCCCAAGCTTCCCTCGGCCTTGCCGTGAGCCTGAATCTCGGCCGTCGTTGCGCTGCCGTCGCCGTGAGTCGGTTTTCATGCTAAACCGGTGAGTTGTGCTCTAATCCCTAATTAGTAGGCTAATGACACTTAGAGGTGGATTAGTTAGCTAATTGGTGGAATAGTTAGGTTAATTAAGCTTAGAGTAATTTAGTTAGATTAAGTATATAGTTAGTTATATAGTTAGTTTAGTTAGAATAGTTAGGTGGATTTAGTTAGGAATTAGTTAGTTTATATAGTTAGTGTAATTAGATTGAATTAGATAGAATGGTTAGATTTAATTGTTAGTTAGATTAATTAGCCTAGTTAGTTTAAGTTAATTTAATTAAGTGCTTTAATTTATTTATTTTGTAATTTATTTACTTGCCGATAATTTATTTAATTATTAAATATTTTCTGGAAATTAGATCGGAATAGCCGGTGACCGGAATTTCATGCTGATTGTAATGGTATGGTTAATTTATGCAATTGGATGTTAAATTGTGCAAATTGAGTGCTGAATGGAATTTTGAGTATTTAATTCAAAAATTTGTGAATTTCATTATTTATCCAGAAAATCTCAGGTGTCGAATTTTAATACCGAAAATGGTTTTATATATTATATAAAACAATGAGATTTTAAATTTGGAGGTTATGAATTTTCTGGATCCAATATGATCGTGTACCCACATAAGACTATTTTATCGTGTATTTTTAATATAAAGAAAATAGGCCAGGATCACTATTTTAATTGAGGCATTTGAGTGCAATGCATGGTGTCGTGGGCCGATATTGATTGGTCGTGTGTCGGTGAGCGATTATGCCGGACGTTATTAAATCCCTTTTCGAGTTACCCATGCATTAAGGTAGTGGGTCGCTATAGATTCTGGACCTATGCTCCTTCGGGAATGCTGTTTTTGAGAGACGAAGCCATGCTCAATGGGGAACAGACGATGCCTGGCTATGCCAGTAGACAGTTGAACATGGGAGTCGGTTGTGCCTTAAGGGGCTTGATTAACAATTGGAACGCACGATTAATTGAGTATGAGACAAAACTGTAGGGCATGATATGAGACGTATCATAACGGTTTGGTCTTATAATCGGGACCCTTGTGATTAATTGAGTTGATGAGGTGTTTCAATTGTTATATGCATTGATTATATATATATTGCGATATGAACCGAGTTGACGTGTAGGAAGGAACTGAGGCGAGGTGAGTCCTATGTTCTGTTTGCATGGTTGTATGGTTAGGACGCTTCTAGGCGTATTACCCTCCTAATCAGGATTTAGAGTGCTGAGATTTATATCTCACCCCATTGTGGGCTTAAATTTTTAGGACCGTAAAGTGGAGAGTCTAGAGTCGAGTTAAGGCGACCTGAAGAGTAGGGTAGATAGGACAACCTCTTTTTGAGAACGAGTTTTTTGGTTATAGACTTTTGTAAATGACTTAATGTGTATATAAAATCATGTTTGTTTGTGAATGTGTTGTTCTGCTTTTCTATCCCGAGATGGTTACTATCAGGGGATTTGTTATTCACTTCCGCATGTGCAATAAAATGAAAAGATCGATGACTCGTCCTGGGAAGTCGTAAAATTTTATCGACCACAGAGGGATGGGCACGTGCTCGAGGATCGGGACGTGACATAAGATCAAAGGAAGAAAATCATGAGGAGGACAGGCTTTGATATTATAATTTGATATGCTTCTAAAAGAGAAATAGCCAAATTAGAGAAAGTTTTTCTTTCCTCATCCTAAGGAATGCACTGTTTTTTTAAGTCCCAAAGTTCAACCGTAGTAGTTTAAGGACGTACTAAGGTCCAAAAAAAGAAAAAGAAAATCAATATGATAATTTGAGACAATCCTAGAAGAGAAATTTCTAGCCAGTTCACACATGCATTAGCTTCCTTGTATGGACGACGGATAATGACTTCCCCACACAGATGAACCGTCTTGAAGATCCGCACAAGCAAGCTCTCTTGAATTTCTCAACTTGTTGCTACCATAAAAGATTTTGAGAAATTACAGACTACAAATCAACTAGTTCACACCAGGGGAGTGCGTTAGCTCAAGAGCTATATAGATTACCCATAGTTCAGTTGGAATGAATTGCGATAACCGATTGAGCAAGCAAGACCACTTGACCATCTCCTTGTGTTTTATCTAATGAAGCGAATAATCACCCAGCAGGTTTTCTGTTTCTTGCTAAAATTTGGATAAATAGTTAGCTTAGTTGTGTTGCGGATGCGTGTGTAAATTAATTTGCTACACAGTACAGATTTGACTTCTCACATTATGAATTGCATTAGTCTTTTTGCATCGGATTACTCGTCAAGATTCGTCTTGTCTCTAAGCTATAATCCACGAAGTTAACATGTTTTTCGTGGCTAGTCATATCCAATCCAATGAAATCATCATTCGAAGGATCAAAGAAACTATAGTTTTCAAAGTGTAACAACAATTGGGATCACTAAGCTACCGGACGGGTTTCTACTCCCAAATCCATAATGGATGGCCTTCAGTTTTAACCGGGGTAATGATTAGACATACCGGTTTTAAGCACTGTACGAATCACATGTCCAATTAGTATCAAGCAAGCTTTTGATAAGAGCTTTTAGTGGTAGTTCGATAACCTAGCGCCTAGTCTAGATGCATTCTTTATATTGATATATTAGTGCCCGCACACCTTGTATCCCTAATTAGAGAGAATTTTTTTCTTTTCATCTTTAAAAATATTCCCAAATTTTATGTTTCAAAGTTTAGACGAATTAGCTCTATGATAACACATAATTACTTTGAGCTGTCAAATAAGAAAAGCTGCAGACCATGATAAACAACAGACCGTTCGCTTCCCTGCTTATAACCATCGAATCGTTTAAGGAATCATAAATCCTGCGGAAAGCTTAGAAAAGAAGTGACAACACCTAGAGTTTGCTTAAAACAACGGCAGAATTTTAATTTTACTTGGAGAGGCTGTCCCCTCACCTAAGGGCATGTCAGATGTTGCAATCTCTTTCATTATTGCAGTGCTTTTCCTATATCTGGGCAAAGGACAAACCGTCCTTTCCCCACATATGGGACAAACAGACTTCTATTTTTCATGGAATGAAGGGTGGACAAAAGTGGAAGTAATTATCTCGTCTATTCTCGAAAATAAGCGGATGGTCCAATAACGTCTCGCAATCAACGCCAGGACCAGCCCTACCTTTTTGAAGATTTGAAAGTATCCGTGGGTGAGTAAATTTGTTGGTGTCGCAATTCTAAAATCAATTTGTTGCTATCGCAATATTACTGCATACTACATCATATGAACTTGAAGAGACTTCCTAGCCTTTTGAAATGCCGATAAGGTTGCAGTGACGAATTCAGACATCATGGATGAACTGAGGAGTTATGGTGTAAATCAAGTACTTATTAAAGTGATATTGCCCCTATTAGAGAATATTAAATGCACATCTCTATTTATTTTTGTTGAGAATATAAGTTGAGTTTGAGCTCCTGAAAGAAGCCCAATACAAGTAGGTTTTTTATTTTTTATTTTTTGGGTGAAGAGTATCCAAGAATACTTTTTGATCAGGACAATCGATTGTATGGCTTGTTCATAAATTACATCTCAAGTGTTCGAAGTCATGAAAGTCTTGTGTTAATATTTAGTGAATTCATTTGTACGATTGAAAAATTATTTATGAGGAATTGTGAGAGCTAAACACTATATAAATTGTTTGAGGTAATTAAGGACTAAGAAATACTAGAAGTATTTTAAAAATTCAAGTGTGCTTGTTATCTCCGTTGTATCGCTTCATCTATAAGGGAATTCTATGCTACTCTTCCTATATAGTAGGTCTCATCGAACCAATTACATAAAATCTAGTGTTCGAGTTATATCTTTGTTTTGTTTATTATATTGTTGGATCGCTTATTTTTTGCAACAATTACTATTAGAGCTAGGCTTGACTAAGTTGAAGCCAATTAATGATGATAGAAGAAGGAAAACGGATCATCTTAGTTTTTTCTCAAGCTATGGAATTAGTTCAACGAGCTTATTTTGTTTGTTTGCATGTTAAGTACGGGCCTTCAGATCATTTATATCCTTGAGCACCATCATGAAAATTCAAAACCAGATTCTTTACTGCCATTTTCTCTTCTGTCACGGTAGGATTCTGATCGCCATAATTCTTCTTCTTTGGTCGGCCAACTTTCACGTCATGTTTCTTTAGAAATTGTGTCCTCCACCGCCATTCGAGACAGACCAGAAACTTTTGATGCATATGAAGGGTTTTAACTATTGAAAAAGGTTCTACTTACGGTACAGTGGAACATCAAACGAGTATTTTCTTGTGTTGCGATTAAGGGCGAGCGATCGAACAAAATATAGACAAAAGAAGAAAATAAATCAAACATCAGATTTACGTGGTTTAGTCGTAAAGACCTACTCCACGGGGAGAGCAGCAGCGAATTTCACTATAGATTAAGCGATACAATGAGATTACACACTCAAGTCACTCAAACACTCTCTCGGTGTTTCCCAAACCCAAATTTAACCCCAAACCCAAGTGTTTATAAATAAACAACTCACTTGGAGATAAACTCACAGCACAAAATTATCATGCATTCAAGCTCAAACGAAAACGCTCTATGTACGTCAAACAAGAACATCGTCTTCACGTACGTATCCTCTTCGTAGGGCTTCTGTAAGCGGCGCGGACGTGCAAAAAACTTCTCTGACGTGTGGCTCCTCTTTTATATTGATGAATGAAACCTTGCCCTTTTTATATTTCCTTTTATACGTGTGCCCAAGTTTTGGGCCCCACCGTGGATAAGAAGAATTCGGCAAACTTCTGCAGGTAAAGAAAAATTCGTATCTTCCTTTTCACGAGTGGACTTCAACGGCTTCACTCTAAAGAAGAAAATTCATCTTTTAATTATTTCCTTCTTTTGTAAATCCAGCAAATTGTGTTTTTCCAAACGCTTAAACTCGAGTCATAATTTAACAATTCTCCACCTTGGCTCGATATTCTACTGTTACTTTCCCATAGCCCCCGATGGGCTCAACCGTCACAGATATTTTTCAAGTCCAAGCCTCGCTTGAACTTCGCCATAATCGAGGACCTCATTAGAATACCAATTCCACATGCACCTTTAACTACTCCGCAAGGATTTTCCGACGCAACCTCTTTAACCACAGATAAAGCAAAACCATTATTGCATCCATATATGTCAGGAGATCGAATATGTACCTTGTCAATATCAGCAGTTACAACAACCGTTGGCTCTATAGGCTTCACCCCGCTATGAGCACCATCTATGTCGATTACTTTGCTAGTACTTGTACTCGCTACCTCAGGAGTTTCTGGTTGCAACTCCACCTCAAGCTGAACACCGTCTAGATCTGTATTAACATTACCACAAATACTCCTAGCCAGAAGTATTGGAGAATCATCAAGGGCAACTTCTTTGTTGTCAACAGATGAATTTATATCCGGGCACCACAACTGACTGCCCCACTCACCTTGTGCATAGTCATGGAATATGCACCTTACCCTCCAATCAAGCTTACCATCACTCACTCGAAAATAACATGGGCAACCAAACATTCTAATAATAGAATAACCAGCAACGTTACCTGACCACACTTCTTCAGGAGTCCGCTTCTCAATAGCAGTTGATGGGGATCTATTCACCAGGTAGCTTATCGTACTTAGCACATCAGCTAGGATTCTCCTAGCAATACTAGCACTAGAGATAATTTTTCGGGTCGTCTCTAGTAATGTTCTACTCATCAATTCTGCAAATTGTTATGATTTATTGGCACTAGTGCAATGTTTCACTATGCCCTTTTTCATGCAGAATTTATTTGCCAGCTCCAAGTAGAACTCCATGCTATTGTCAGTCCGCACATGCTTGATCGACTTACCAGTCTTCGACTCGATCAAAGCTCCTAACCGCGTGATCCTGACACCAACATCAAACTTGTGCCTTGGCACAAACACCTAGGTCTTCCTCGAGCAGTCAAAAGACTCTCGAATAGATGAATCCAACGTCTCCGGGGGAAAATCTGTCATTGTCTCATCTTGAAGTTTATACAGGCCATCGTGCTTGATTCCTTTCATTATCACCAGGGCACCTCGAACAACCTTCAGAACTCCACCTTCTGAATAATATCTGCAACCAGCTGAATCTAGGGCACCCAAGGAAATTAAATTCTTTTTCAACTCTGGAACATGCCTCACTCCAGTCAATGTCCTCACAATATTATCATGCGTTCTGATTTTAACATCACTAACACCCACAACATCGCACTTAGCGTTGTTCCCTAACTGGACTTTACCACTACCCGTGCATTGATAAGTGATAAACCAGTTTCTATTTGGTGTGACATGAAAAGAACAATCAGAATCCATAATCCATCCATCAAACGATGAATCATTAGTGACAGACAAGACTAATCGGCATTATTAGCTATAGCTGCAATATTATCTGCAAAATCAACTATAATTTCCTTACCCTTCTCATTCTTCAACTTAAGGCAATCCCTTCTAAGATGCCCCCTCTTACCACAGCTCCAACAGACAACATTACCAGTCCTAGACTGACTAGTCCTGTTTATATTAGTATTACTATTACCCACACGTGTTATAGATCTTCCTCTATTTTCACCTACTAAAACAGTATATACAGATTTGCTAGATTCTCTTTTACGAATGTCCTCGCTCAGAATCAAATTTCGAACCCTATCAAACGTCAAACTTGTTGACTCAGAGGAATTACTAACAGCAGTAATAATAGTATTCCAACTATTAGGCAATGATGATAATAAAATCAAAGTACATACCTCATCTTCAAAGTCAATCTCAACTGAACTCAATTGACTAACAATCACATTGAATTCATTGATTTGATATGAAACTGACGCACCTTCGCTCATCTTCAAATTAAATAGACGTCGCATCAAATAGACTTTTTTGATTGCAGAGGGCTTCTCGTACATATCCGACAGGGCTTGTATCAAATCAGCAGTGGTCTTCTCCTTCAAGATGTTAAATGCGACGTTACGAGCCAACGTCAACCGAATAACACCCATAGCTCGTCTATCCAGCAAATCCCAATCAGCTTGCTTCATCGTCTCTGGTTTCTCCTCAGATAAGGGCAAGTGCAGTTTCATCTGATAAAGATAATATTCAATCTGCATCTTCCAGAAACTAAAATCCTTCCTATCAAATCCGTTGATTCTCACTTTTACTTTTTCTGTCGCCATCGATTCGCTTCAACTTAGCCAATCCTGGCTCTGATACCACTTGTTGCGATTAAGGGCGAGCGATCGAACAAAATATAGACAAAAGAAGAAAATAAATCGAACACTAGATTTACGTGGTTCAGTCGTAACGACCTACGTCCACGGGGAGAGCAGCGGCGAATTTCACTATAGATCAAGCGATACAAGGAGATTATACACTCAAGTCACTCAAACACTCTCTCGGTGTTTCCCAAACCCCAATTTAACCCCAAACCCAAGTGTTTATAAATAAACAACTCACTTGGAGATAAACTCACAGCATAAAATTACCATGCATTCAAGCTCGAACGAAAACGCTCTACGTACGTCAAACAAGAACAGCGTCTTCACGTATGTATCCTCTTCGTAGGGCTTCTGCAAGCAGCGCGGACGTGCAAAAAACTTCTCTGACGTGCGGCTCCTCTTTTATATTGATGAATGAAACCTTGCCCTTTTTATATTTCCTTTTATACGTGTGCCCAAGTTTTGGGCCCCACCGTGGATAAGAAGAATTCGGCAAACTTCCGCAGGTAAAGAAAAATTCGTATCTTCCTTTTCACGCGTGGACTTCAGCGGCTTCACTCTAAAGAAGAAAATTCATCTTTTAATTATTTCCTTCTTTAGTAAATCCAACGAATCGTGTTTTTCCAAACGCTTAAACTCGAGTCATAATTTAACACTTTGAACGTTAAAAATCATAGTAGATATTCTGAAAATCTTGTCATGTTTGCATGTGGGACGTTTTGTTCGAAACCTATCCAAATATATAGCAAATCTCGGAAGGATTCATAGTCACCGTTGATGTTCTAGAGTCATTATTCTCCCTTGTACGCGGTCATACGGACCACAAGCGTACGAAGGGATCACGTGCAGAAAAGCAGTACACACACCACTTGGTTCTCTCATGTCCGTATTCATACAAACCCCAATCATATGAAGGCAACACATGCATAAGTAATATCCAAGGGCCCGGCAAGATCCTATCACACCAGCCAGTCCCAGATGCTTTCTGCATCGAAGGAGAGTCCGCTCCAACAATCCAACCATGGCTCCGTCGTCTCCGAACGCAGCTCAAAGTCATCATCGATCCAGGGGCTTCTGTTTGGAGGCACGTCGTGGACGCGCGGCTCTCGGGACTCGTTCAGTTCCCTACAGGCTTCGACCCCCAAGGAAGAGAAGTTCTTGGAGACGGTCCGAGGGCGAGGCCTTATGACTTCAACTTTTACCAAATCTTGGGGTTTCTCGTTCTCCGGCTTCCCTTGGCAAGTCATCAATTTCCGTTGATGGGTATTCCAATAGTTCTTCACGTCATTCGCAGTTCGACCCGGGAGTCTCCCAGCAATTAGGGACCACCTGCATCAATAATTTCGACTAAATGAAATGTTAAATTATGAGGAAAGATATCGAAAATTATTTTCATACGGTGCTCACTTGAGTGTCATAACTTTTTTTTCGACCACAAAATTACCGTAATTTCTCACAAACGTTTATTTGAGTATTGAAACATTCACCCAAATACCCAAAATCTAATATGGCATGACACTTGTGATGAATATTTTTAGAAAATTACGACACTCGAGTGATTCATAAATAAATGAGTCAATCCAAAGTAGTGATTTCTTTTTGTTTCCATAAGTGTTCTATCCTGACAAAATAAGGGTTTCCATCGTGGGAATGGCCAATTGATGTCGACAGTCAAGGAATGGGAATTTTCATAAGCTCTCTCCAATCTGCGAAGTGTTATAAATGAGTTGCGTACAATTAGTTTCTTTCTCTTCTAATATATTTGATGTACGCACCGTTAACACCTTTGTGTTAAATTCTATAAATTTCCATCGATTCACCTATTATTACTTTTAGATGTGGAAAAATGGCCCTTTAGAGCCATAACTAATCAATAAGTTGGTGCCTGATTTTAATCCATATCAAATGCAATAATGCTAGTGAAATTGATTAAATGACTAAGATTTAGGGTCTGTTGGGTAAACTAAAAATTTTAAGTACCAAATTTTAAGTGTTAATAATCTTTAATAATGGAAATGGAATTAATATTTTTTTGATGATAATTAAAAATTGACAGCTGAATATCATTAAGCTCTTACCAACATAGAAAAAAAGAGGACTGTTGTTAGGTTAAATCAGTATATTTAGCAAGATTCGGATTTTCATAAATTGATTTTCTATTGATTGAATTTAAGTAATCACCTACTGAGCATGCGGCCCATTATGCTTTGCCTCCTATCCAAAGATATAGTTATTTTAATTGCTAGATGATAGTTTAATTCCTGCTCTCTCGTTCTTTTTTTGGTCCAAAGAATGAAATGCATGTTTGTGATGGAATTCAAGCTTCTGTTGTTCAGTCTACCTTTCTTTGGACTACATAAACAGAATCGACGTCAAACGAAAAATCTCTCTGAGTTTCTTATACCTGTAACCATGATCGGAAGTGACTAGATGTAAGAACAATACATGAACAACCATGCAGTTAGTAAGCAATCCCTCCCGAAGTCGACGACGGCTAATGAGAACCATTACTAGTACTCAGTTAATGTTGTCCGAAGAAATAGGTAGGGGAGCTAGAGAGAGACTCTATCTTCACATGTGAGCAAGTGTCAAAGAATGTGCGATATGTACTAGGGGTCACAGTCGTGTATATCGCTGGAAATGAAAGCTCGGGTTAGTGATTTCATATTACACACTCATCATTGAACGTCATAAAATACCTCTAGATTATGCGAAGATATAGAACAAAAAAAAGACACAATGACTTGCTGCAAATTCTAAATTTTCGGCTTCACCTATAACCCATCATGCATATCCTAAAATTTAGAATCGGACCGATTCCCACTGATTGGGTTCTCATGTTCCCAGCTATACCATATAGCCATGATCACCCCTAATATATACTAAGCAGTATCTAGATGGTTGGATTTGAAGGGTCACGTTTCACTGGTAAGATCAATAACCGAACGACATGAGCTGTAGTTGTCAACTTTCGTCTCTCTCTTGCGTGTGGCCCATATTTACAGTAGGTTATTCATTGAACAATTCCGAAATAGTGACTCTTGTTTGGACTTTATCGGGGTTGTATCAGCCTGTCCCATCAAGCGGTTGTCATCGGAGACAAGGTGCACTACAAATGGCTATGCCTATGCACGAGTAACGTTGTCCAAACATATACCAAAGTTGGACATTTGTCCCTTCCAAGTAGGGTAATAGTACAAAAAATCAAAGGGAAAATTACTAAAAAATTGTTAAAATTATTGTATTGATATTAATTCAATTCTAAACGCTTCAATTGGACCAATTCAATTTTAGACCTTCACATTTGCCAATTTTACCTTAAAACTTTTGATGAATTGCCAAACTTTTTGATGATTTATCAATTTAGCCTCATTGACCAAATTTACTCAGAAATCATTGACGTCACAATATAGTCAGTGTCGACTATTTTATGTGATACAGCAAGCGTTGATGTAAATAACTTTTTATTTTTCTTGAATTGTTTATTACTTTCTTCTTTTCTTTTTGCCCGACCCAAGGTTGGCGAGGGCTAAAACCATCACCTAATCTAGGCGAGGGAATTTTGGCCCTCACCAGTCATAGGTGAAGGCTGCAACGCCCTCGCCCAAATCAAGGTGAGGGCCATGACCCTCGCCCATTGGCCGACAACGGAGTTGTAGCCCTCGCTTGGATTTGAGCAAGGGTTGATGCCCTCACTTGTGGCCGACAAGGATACTAAGGCCATGGGTGAGGGCCACGATGCCTCGTCTCAACTAGGTGAGGGTCGTCGAGAAGGATCAGCTGGCAACCGATCCAGTGTTAGAAAAATAAAGAAAAGAAGAAAAATAATAAAATAATTTTAAAAAATTGTTCATATTAGTATTGGCTATGTCATGTAAGACGGCCGGTGCTGACTAGGTTACCACATCAACGATTTTTGACCAAAATTTCTTGCAATGACTAAATTGACAAATTGTTGAAAGTTTTATAATTAAATTGACAAAATTGAAATATTTAGGATTGATTTGACAACACGTCAAAGGTTTAATACTAGATTGGCCAAATTAAAAGGTTTAATACTAGATTGGCCAAATTAAAAGGTTCAAGACTGAATTGGCACAAGTATAATAGGTTTAAGATTTTTTTTTAAAAATTTTCCTAAAATGAAATAGCCTAATCCTTACCACAGTTTATACATGCGGTCGTCATTTATTTCGATCAACGCAACCCTTAATAATTTTTTGGAGAAGGAAGAGGGAGAGGCTGTTGTGAATAACGCAGGTAGGCTCAATACCATATAAGTAACTCTATTAAAACAGACAAATGCACTTCACATGTGACCTTTTCTTAGCATGTACTCACCTGTTCCCAAGAAGTTTGTGAAGCCTGATGATCATATCGACCTCATCATCTTGGAATTTCCCTCTCTTAATGTTGGGCTTCAGATAGTTCAACCACCTCAATCTGCAACTCTTCCTGCACCTATTCAAACCTACAAGCTCAAGAAATACAAACATGAACTTAGCGATCTCTCTCTCTGCGCACATGTGTATACATAGTATAGAGATGCTCTTAGTGCAAATCAATCCATTGACATGAGTAAAATATCAATACACGTCCCCTTTTTGTCTTATTTTAAAAAATCAATGAAATATCATTGGAAATTGGAGAGCACGAGAAGTTTCACTTAAAGAAGTCAAATCTAATCCAACTTGGTACCACTATCTCAAAACTAACGAAAGACACATCCACCCATTTTAATAAAAGAAAAACTTGTCACTCAAGTAAAAAATATCTCAATGATAACACAAGTATTTGACAAAAATAAAATATGATGACACGAGATGATTTGACACACGCAAATCCAAGTGGATTATACCTATGGGGATGCAACAAGAAAACAAGGATCCCCATCAGTATACAAATTTACACGCGCACGAGTATATGCAAATAAAAAACAAGAATAACCTTCACATACAATGATACAACACCTGCTCTCCGAGGAACTCGATGCCACTCTCCTTCTCCGTACCTCTGGACACAGCTCCTCAAGAGAACATCTTCCTCTTCCGTCCAAGAACCTTTCCTCAATCCGAACGACGATCCTTTCTGCATCTCTCTCTCTCTGAGGCTTTTCGTGAACAGTTTGCGGATTACGTTTTGAAGCACACTCGAAGTCCTACGTTGTCATCGGTGCTTTTAGGAGCCACGTGCCCCTTCATTTTCCACAAAAAAACGCAGATCTACATCAGTTGTCAAATACCGTGGAAGATTGCAACTACTCTAATTGTCAATTATTACTACACGCAACAGTACAAATGGATCTCCCACATTCCATATGATTCTTTCGGCGTGGCTGCGACCTTTCAGTCTGCAGGATCGAACCTTGGAATGAGGATCTTTTCATAAAGCTAGAAAAAAAAAAGGGGACTTCGAACGATTTAGAAAAATCATATTTCTTTTGCAATGAAAAGAAAGATAGCGAGCATGGTACTTACTGGTCCAGCGTCCGGGCATTGTCGCGGACCATCATTTGCATGAAATGTTTCGTAACATCCATTCTTTTAACTAAGTCTCATTAACCAACACTAAATATCAAGATTCGCTGTTTTGCACATATATATAATGGGTAAAATACGCACGAGACCGAGTGGCCCATTACACTCACGCACGACTTTTTTGGACGTCACTTTGGCAAACCTCTTTTGCTTCTATATGAGGGCCATTGCTTTTGGCCAAAGTGTTTAATTAGTGTCCTTCCTCTTGTAAAAGCATCTTGCATAATAACGCAGTCCTTAATGCCTAGTGGCCCTAAGTATGCTTGTATTATTCTAATAGTGTGGTTATACCGTTACAATATTACCCTTGGCTTCGTCTATATAAAGGTTACTTCTGTAAGAAGTCAGAACAAGATTAGTGTTTTGAAAATCTCTTTTATATGCAATTCCTTAATGGCCTTCTCAACGCTTTCTCTTCTTCCTTGAACTCTAATGTTAGTAAGAAGCTTAGGTTTGTACTGTTAGTTCAATACGATAAGTCGGTTCCACAAATATAACCTTCATTCACCACTCTATGGATCTAGTGAATTAGAAAGTTTCCGAAACTTGAGAGCCTTATAAAATAGATTAATCATTTATGATGATTAAGAGGCAGTTCCATTTAAAGGCTGAGAGAAGGGCCGTGTGTTGTGAGATATAATAAGCATCTCAGGAATCATTAGCTTATGATGTAGCCCCATCATGGTATCAAAGACAGCTTCGTTTAGATTGGGCTAAGATTATAACTCTGTGAATTAAAATGTGTCTACACTAAGATAAAGATCCATTTCATCATGACTGAATCTATGAAAAATACCACCCCTATATGAGTCAATGCGCTTGTTATTTCGACTCTCCAATTCCATTATTGAAATCGAATTCCTCTAAGATTGATTATTTTTTTATGAGGTTTTCTACCTCAATGAAGATGAGAAGATTACTACTTCTCAACTTTCTCTTGAAATCCTTATCCCCCTTTGACAAGCCTACTTCCTTCTCTCCCATCAAATCCATAAAAAAAAAAAAAAAAATGATCCATCACACTCCAAAGAAAGTAAAAAAATTCAGCAAACCAATACCCCTTTTTTCTTTACATTATCAAAAACCAATACCTCATTTCAATATGTTAAATTATGTCTCAAATTTAAGTCTGTCAATTAAACATGGCCCATAACATGCAAATAAAGGAGGTCCAAGTTGGACTTTTGTGAAATCTTAGAGTTGGTTATTTTTTCCTGCCAACGTTAATTCTATCTGCTTTCGTAGAAGAAAGAAGTATAAGGGTTCTAACATTAATTTCTTTAACTGTGACAAACTGCTCATGGGTTTCATTTAAGTTTGGGCGTAGAAGGGAGACTTGTTCTTCAGTCACAGATCACGTGAGAGATATGTTTCTATTGAAAATAAACGAGATGGTATATTTTTTACGAGGTGGCAACGGAGAGGACAACTCCCGTCAGACGCCGTAACGCCGTAGACATTTAGACCATGACATTTATTGAAGAGGGTCCACCGGCAATGATGGAGACACCTTGCTTTTGGTACTATGAAAGGAGTATAGCTCTCAGAAGACACGAAGGGGAAAGACATTAACGATAAAAGGAAAAGTCCAAATCATTATTTTATTGGAGTGGTCTCTTGGTCCTTTTGTTATCTTCTGCTTTCTTTTATCCAACCAGAAGGGACTCCCCTCTTTGTCGGATCGGGAGATTTGTGCAGAAAACGTTGTGGGCATGAGGTGTAAATTTTAAATTAAAAAAAAAATACTCGAGTGTATGAGAGATTATTATCATGTCATTATTTGATTAATTAGTAAATTATATATAGTTGGCTCTCTCTAGAATTGAATCATATAAATCTCTTGTATCTTTTATTATTTTTTGATTAATTAGTGAATTAATCAGGAGATTTGTGCTGAAAACACCATGGACATAAGGTTTAATTTTAAAATTTAGAAAAATACTTGAGCGTATGAGAGATTTTTTTTTTTGGTAAATGGTAAGAGATATATTGATTTTTAAACCAAGAAGCTATACAGCTGTACATTAAGGGTTCACGGCACCAAAAGCGTATGAGAGATTGTTATCAAGTAATTCTTTGATTAATTAGTGAATTATTTGCAGTTTACTCTCTTTATAGATGTAGATATTGATACTTGGATCGAATCATATAAATCTCTCGTATCTTTTATTATTCCTCCTTTAAAATCTCTTGATTTTTGTCGCTCATGATATTAAGATCATGGCAGCTTCCACGTTAAAATATTTCAACAATTGGAATTCAAGTTGAGGTTTTGCAATTATGTTTGGAGGGAAAGTAGAAATTGAGAAATCTAACAAAAGGAATAACTTTGGGTTGTGGAGCACTAATATACGTGTGCTATTACCAACCTAAGGTTTAGCCAAGGCGTTTGATGGCAATGATTAAGTTGCGGAAAGCAATGAAACATACCAATCAAAATGAGCAAATGGAGAGGGCAAAGAGTATAATCTTGTTGAACCTATAGGATGAGGTGTTAATAGAGGTGGCTAAAGAGAAGCATGCTGCATATTTATGGGTAAAACTTCAAGCCCTCTATGTAACAAAGGGTTTGAATAATTGCAAATAGTCGTTGAAGATGATTGTTCAGATCCAATATGCTGAAGATACATCGATCAGAGTCCACTTAAGTGAATTTAGCAAATTGATGATGGATTTGAAGAACGTTAGTGGGATCCCAACCGATGATAATAAGGCATAACATTGTTAGCATATCCACCAAAGTTATGGGAGCATTTTACCAACTCACTATTATAAGGGCATACGAAGATTTCCACGAAAGAAGTAAATTTTGTGTTGTTCTCTAAAGAGTGATAGAGAGAGTTGTGTGACGAAAATCTAGAGTACAATATAACGTGAGAGCTGATGATTTGAGGTAGAGATACACATTGGAGGCCCAGTGTTGACACCTGATTTTTAGCCGACATATCAGTAAAACATAAAAAATTGAGATTTAGGTTTCTAATTGCGATAAAACCCTATCTCTCGACCAAAAAATGTCGTTTTTCATTTCTTTCTTTTGCATTGTTGTTTTAAAGCAGTTTTTAGCTCATTTTCATAAATCGAGGTCCAATTTTAATATTAGGCTTAGATTCATATTTGACCTAAGCTCGAGCACTTCAATTACAGGTCAATTTGAATGTGGTAAGTGATCTTACCTATGGGTAGCTCATTATATAGGGAAATTGTGACACTAATTGAGTTAAATTTTAATTACTTTGCAATTTTGCCCATTGAATTGCAAATTTTACCATTTTAGCCATTTAGACCCAATTCAAAGCACCCATGGTTTCGACTCATTTTTTTCCACGATAATCATTCAATTAAGTCAATAAAAAGACACTTAGATCACGTTCATAAGGTTTGATTAGCTCAATTGTATTTTAATTGGTCAATTTCTTCATAAAAAAGATAAAATTCCTTTTCAATTAGGTCCTTTAGGGGTCAAATTGCATAAATTTTTTATCCACAGGGGTCCCAAGTGGAGAAAACAGCAGGAACTAGACCAAATCGGTCAAGAACCAGTGAAAATTCGGCCGAACCAGACCGAACCGGTCCAGCCGGTTTGACCAGCCGTCGGCGGGATTGGCTGGTTAAGGCCCTTTCCGGCTGGTTCTTGGCCTCCGGCCACTGGTTTTGGAACGCTCTCACTCCTAATTTTACTTCTACAACTTCAATTTCCCAAAATTTTATAAATTGGTCATCAAATTTCGTCAAATTGCAAATTAACCCTTAATTAGATATTTTGACGCAATTCCCGATTTTCGGTTGATTTTTTTCAAATCAAACCCACTAGATCAATTACCCGACACCTCGAGATCATAATGGAGCCTTCGAAATAGATTTTTGACTGTTGGATCGTGATTTTGGCCATTGGGTCAAACCGATAACCAAAATTGTTTAATGTTGGAGTATATAAGTGAAATCTCTTCTATGTTTAAAAAGGGGGTTTCAATTGCACGAATTTTCTCTCTCTCCTCTCTCTCTCTCTCTCTCTCTCTCTCTCATTTCTCCCTCCAAAATGCTGCACAAACAGATCAAAATTTATCTCTTTAGATTCGGTTCGCTTTTTGGACTGGTCTCGTTCTAGGTTCGAACCGGCAATCGCCGCAGCTCCCAAGCCTTCAAGCTGCTGGTGATCTGCTGTAGCAAGAGTCTTTGATGTTGCTGTGGAAAGAGGAGAGTGGATTGGTGGCCGGATCTTCATCGGTGGCCCGATCGTTGCTGGTGAGTCAAGGTTGGTTCATTTTGGACTGGTTCTTCCTTTTTTCCTTGAGCCGGAGGTTCGATTGGTCCTGATCCGAGCTGTGGTGACTTGATCTAGGTTCTTGGAGTCTCGATCATGATCTGGCGATTTGTTCCGACTAATCGCGATAGAAACCGATGAAAATCACGACAAAGATAACGATTCGAAACTCAAATCTGATGAAGCGAGATCGAGTTAGTCGATCGGGGCTAGGATTCAAGATTAGGAGCTTTTATATGCTTAATATTGATGTGTATGAATGTTGTAATGAGTTGTTGATGATTTGAATGATGATTGTGATTTTAAGCCTAATATGTGATTTTCATAGGCTTGTACATAGGTTACTATTTTGGCCAAAACGAGGTTCGAAACAACCTCATTTCAGCTCGAGTCCTCTTAAGATTAGATAATAGACATCTCTAGCTTCGAAATGATAGGTTGCACGCCCAAAACGATCATCGTTTGGCCCTCCAAAAACACCTCCGAAGAGTAAGGATTCTGCAGTAGTTTAGGTTTTTTTTTTTTTTTTTTTTTCGGTTTTGATTCGGTTCTACCTTTTGACTTTGTTATTTTTGTGCCGAATTTCATGATCATTTTTTGAGAAAATTTTCTTCATGAGTTTTGTTTCAAATCATGTCATGCATCTCCTGTATTTTTTTTTTTTTTCATAATTTTTGGATGTGTTCAACTAGGTCAGATCTACTTAGATCTAGACTTAGGTTAATTTGTTCCATATCAATCTCTGATTTTGCTATTTTTGTGCTGATTTTTGTGTTGATTTTTGTGTTGATTTCTGGACCAACTTTCCTTCATGAAAGTTGCTCATACATGTGTTTTGTATGTCCTGTATGTTTTTTCAAAATTTTTAGATATGATTAGCTAGGTCAAAATTTCTTAGATTTGGACATAAGTCAGTCTGTCCTGCATAAGTCCGAGATTTGTTTAGATGAAATTAAGTCTATAATTACATTTATTTGGTCTCAAATTCTTCATAAGAGTTGAAATAATGATATATATGTTCAATTGATGTATTCTTTACAAGGTTTTTACATTGAGAATGTGAATCAATTGATATATTAGAGTAAAATGTACTATAGCAGCATGTGCTGGACATATAGTTTGTCTATTTTGCCATTTTTACCACGACTCATATGATCTTAATTGAGCTTTGATCTCTTAATAAGAAATCTTCATCATCGTATGCTCTATATGTGAAATTTTTGGTAGGATTTATGCATATCTTGAGGATGGCTGAAATCATGCTTGTTCTGTAAACTTAATGTTTTTAAAATGAAATCTTGTCATGTGTGCATATTTCCATGTTTATTTAAGTCATCTAAGGATCAAATCTTACAATCATGCCTTCTTGATGATTGAACTGCATGTTGCAAGGTTTGCATACATGTTTAGGTCATGTTCTTTGAGTATCATCTTGCACATTAAATTGTCTCATAAAAAGTGTTCATCACACTTAGAATTTCCAAGCATATCATTAGGAATCATGAATCATCTCATAATGCCATTTGAATTGTGTGACATTTTCATGCCGACTTAAGATTAGATGACTATCCAAACTTTTCGTTGCATCCAATCTTAAGTCTCGTGTGATTTCTTCATGCCATTTGGGCATTCTTTGAGTGATTTTAAGGTTTTCTAATGAATGCTTATGTTCTGTTTTCTTAACTACTGATGCGCACACTTTTAGAGATCTCGATTTTAGGATACTAAATTGACCTAATTTGGACTCGAGCTCTTCTAGGAAAATGGAGGACACACTTAGAAGTTTTTAATGTCGCTGATTTCATGCCAATCGCTTATCGTTTGGACTATTTTCCATTTTTTTTCAAAGACGGATCATAATCTAGACAATGGATCAAATTCAGATCCCCGTTTTAACCTCTGTTTGGATAAACCTTTGATATATTTATTTTTTTTCATTTTTTTCTATTTAAAATTTGAACTTGGCCTCTTAATGAAAATTGCTTGTCATCATGTTGGCTACGTTGTGTATAAATTTGATGATTTTTAGACATGTTTTGATAGTATAAATTCTCGTGACATTAGCTGAATGTCCCGTTGTTTTGACAAATTTCTGATGTGTTGTTGCTTGTTGTTTGATTTTTGTAAAATCATGTGTATATTTTTTGAGAAAACTCTCTTCATGAAAGTTGTTCATCATCATGTCATGCATATTAGGCATGTTTTTTCATTGCCAAATTATCATTAGGTATTGCCTAGTTTTGTTGTCCTTATACATTTGTTCTAGAATTTCCTGATATAAACATGATTGTGTTTGTTTAGCTACACCTTTTAGGTTAGTTTGTGCATGAAATTAGGATATGCCATCTTCATGAAAATTGTTTTAAATTCTTTGATATTTGTTGTTAAACAACTGGCCTTTTCAAATTATATCTCTAAAAAAATGTTTTGGTACGTGTGATGTTTCTCAAAAACAATTCCTCAGAAGATTATTCTCCAAAGGTCGATTTGGCTTAAGGAAAAATCATGGTTTGGACCATATTCAAAATGCCTGCGACGCTTGTGAGTTCTAATGTGAGCCTCGGGCTAGCCTTGGCAATTGAATGTGTTCCATAGCCTCTTCTTTAATCATAAATATTTTCAAACATTTTTAAAATCCTGATTTGACATCGTGAAAGTCACGGTTTGAATTGTATTCAAAATGCCTGCGATGCTTGTGAGTTCTAATGTAAGCCCCGGGCTAGTCTTGGCAATTGAATGCCTTTCATAGTTGAGACATCACATTGTCTCAAAACTTTTCATGAATGATTTTGAGATATGTTTTTGAAATATCACATGTACCCTTCATACATATAATCCCATCATGCATAAAATTGTTTGTGTTTGTGATTGGTGCATGCCCTTGGTAATAAGTGACCCACCGACAATTCACTTTTTTGCTTGATTGGTTGAGAAACAAGGTTCAAAAGACATGCATGGATGTTTAATGTTTTTGTAATGCATGTGATTTTTGGATGAATGGTGGGGTCAATACATGATATCAAGGGAAAACCCTGGGATCATATAGATCGCTTGATTAGGAGACTTAGTAGCGCTATTGGCCATGCGAGAATACAATTGGTCAATAATTGCTATAAGTCACAAAAAAAAAAAAAAAAAAAAAGGATTGGGTAGGTGTCTTAGTGGTACCATCGCATGAAAGACAAAGGCCGACCCTAAGGCCCCAAAATTTGACTTTTGAATTGTACTTTCTTTAAATGATTGATCTCGACATGATGTCTTGTTTTTGATTGTTTTGATGTGTATGCTTGTTTCTTTCCATTGTATGCACCTAGTTATAAGTTTCTTAGATTAGGTTTAGATTAGGACCCCGAAGATAGAGAAAGCGCGAAGACGGTGGATGTCAATGTCCATTCCGACCATTATCATGTATTATTCATTTCCCTGACTTATGTCTTGAGTTCCATTTGTTATATAAAACTATACGAGTTGCGGGTTTTCTCTCTTTCTTTCATCTTTTTTCAATTGTGTTTTTCTTTTATATTTTCTAGGATTGCACGGTAGATTTATTGCTTTCCTTCATTGTTTACTTATTGTCTTGTAATTTCAATTCCATTGATTGCTTTCTTTTCTTGTTTTTCTAGAAATCGAATAGAATGAAAATGACCAACCACGCATGATCACTTAGTTTAGGACAAATGATCCCGAAAATGTAAAAAGAAACGCATGGACATGTTAGGAAAACACAACATACTGTTTAGGTACCGAAATGACGTTAATAGAAATATTAGTATAGCCCAAGTCCCCAAACCTAGATATTTAGTTGCGTAGAAATCGAGGGAACACTCCCGACCCTTGATTGGGTTTTCTAGCCGACCCCCAAAATGAGGCTAATGGCGACTCTCATCTTATTTTTAGGTTGTCATAAACAACTAGACCATATAAACAAACCGTCACACGGGGTATGAGTTTCGATGAAACTCACAATGGTTTAGCATACTCGGTATGGGAGTAACCTAAATGATAAAGTGATGTCATCCTTATGGGTAAGGCGTATTGTCGAGAGGGCTACCATGGTAAAGGTACCCTTAAATCCTATATCCACACCCAACCCCTTATTCTAAGGTGTGCCGCTCGTGTGGGTATGGATCGCGACACTCCGCTGTCACGCGGGGTATGAGCTTGGGAGAGCTTGCGATCTCATAGAGGGAACTCACAAGAGGCTTGATCCAAAAGGCGAGGTGATGACATCTTTTGAAACGTGAGCCATGAGGGAACTCTTGTGATCAAGTACCCCTAAACCCGACCTTTCCCCTTTTTCTCTCATCGTGATGATGAGGGACTCGAGGGCGGCGAGATCGGGTTGCGACACCTAGCAATAGAAGTAAAAGGATATCAAAGTCGCAACACAGAAAGTTCAAGGGTCGCATGAAGTATTTCACGTATTATAAGGATTATTTAAAGTTAAGAAATAAAGGTCGAGAGCAAGATTCTTCAAGCAGTGCGACAAATGTAGCCAAAGAGAGCATCAATGATGTCGAGGTTGTCCTTTGTGATTGGTTCATCAAGAGATGAGCAAGTGCTAGATTCCATGTGTTCCTATCACATGACTCCTCATAGGAACTAGTTCCCTACTTACAATACTACAAACGGTGATAAGAGTTCTTATGGGGAACGACACAGCTTGCTAGGTTGTATAAAGTTCGAATTCAAATGTATGAGCGTAGAGTGCACATTGATAGACGTGAGGCATGTACCGAAACTCAAGAAGATGAGTAGGTACTAGATTATGCGAGTTCCTATCACATGACTCCTCATAGGAACTAACTTACTACTTACGATACTACAAATGGTAGTTGAGTTCTTATGGGGAACAACATAGCTTGTTCGTTTATGGGAATGGTGGTAGTATGAATTCGGATGTACAATGGCATAGAGTGCACATTGATAGATGTGAGGCATGTAATGGAGCTCAAGAAAAACCTTATTTCTCTACGGATACTCGATGACATTGGTGCAAGCACACCACTGAGGGTGGAGTGTTAAAGATTTCTTGAGGTACCATAACAATGATGAATGGAAAAAAAAGAAGAAGGTGATTTTCTTTCATTTACTGGAAAAAAAAAATCATGACAGGTTTTGGTGAAGTTTCATCAAGTGAGTCGAACAAAGTTGACTCAATTATAGCATATGTAGTTGGGGTACATGAATGAGACAGGTGTGACAATACTGAGTGAGAAGGGGGTTGCTGAAAGGTCATAAGACAAGGAAGCTAGACCTATGAGAGCTGTACATCTTTGAGAAGTAGCATAGGATAAAATTCTGTACAACTAATCATTCAACTAAGCAACCAATTCAAACATCTTGGGTCGTCTCTACCGTCTTATTTTAAAGGAGGTGCGGTCAAGTACATAGATCAAGTACCTAAGCAATGGTGTGGATTTCTATGGTAATGATTTTACCAAATTTTGTTAGAAAGGAGATTGTGAGACACCGCACTATTCCCGAGACATCACAGTAGAATGGCGTTGTTGAACGGAAGAGCAAAACTCTACTTAAGTACACTTGGTGCATGCTTTCGCATGCAAGATAGACAAGTAATTTTGGGACAAAGTGATAAACATGATCTATTACCTAGTTAATCAATCTCTATCATCTACTATCGAGTCAGAGACTCCTAAGGAAGCATGGTTGAGGAAACCTATTAATTGAATTACAAGTATTCAAATTTCCTGCATATGCCCATACAAGTGCTTGAGCAGAGGTTGAAGAAATGCATATTTATGGGTTATGCACAAGAGGTGAAAGGCTACTGATTGTGGTGCACAGATTCCATATCACTTGGTTTCTAGTAATTAGAGACATTATCTTCATTGAAATTGCTATGCTTCGAAGATGAATTTTGAGACTCAACTAGCAAAGCAAACGGATCATGATGTCAGTAGTGAGGTGGACTTTCAAGTGGAGCCTCTAGAGACCTTAGAGGTAATGGAGACTAAGACTGCAAGTCGGTGATACAAAACAACTAATAGAGCCACATCATAGTATAGCCACGAGCAAACAGAGAATGTAATTTAAACCACTAGTACGTTACGATTATTCTTATATTACTTATGTATTGAATGTAGGTGATGAGGTAGAAACAAATGAGCCTTTGTTTAACTCTGAGGTGATGGTTGGTGTTGAGCCATCTCAGTGGCTAGAAGCTTTGAGCAAAGAGATTGAATCACTCTATCAGAATCAGACATGTGAATTCATCAAACTACCCAAAAGATAGAAGATGGTCGAGTGCAAATTAGTCTACAAATGAAATGAGGGAAATCCCGTTGTCAATGTAGTGAAATATAAGGCGAGACTTGTTGCAAAGAGGTATACTCAGCAAGAGGGCATTAACTAAAATAACCCGTTCTCTCTTTTGTAAGACATTTCTATTTGCGTATTACTTGGCTCATTTGCTGGACAAGATCTCGAGTTGGAGCAACTAGATGTGATTCCTCATAATTTCTCCAATATTTGCTCCAACAAGAATTTATGCACCTCCACTTTGGTGCTATTCACTTTGCACTTAACTTTCATGGTCATAAAGATCTCTTGGTAGCGGCCCATGTAGCACGACTTTACACTTGGTTTCTTGACTACCAACATGCATGTATTAGAACAATCGAAACCACTTGCAATGCTAGGACAATATTTGTAACACTATTTTCGAACCCTTATATGGCTCTTTCAAATCTTGTTTAGGCAATGCTTTGAAAGTCTAGTTACAAATCACTCTAGTCCCCTAAACTCCCGACTTTGTTATGCAACCCTTCATTATTAGATGGTGTACAGAGTCCTAAATCATGCCCTTTATTGGCTCTTTCGAGAGCAGAAGATGCTCCTTTGATCTCTGTAGATAATAATCAGACAACTTCGTGCATTCATGTTCTGAGGTCGATCCCTCCTTTATAGTTGATTAAGCTTCTCTTAGACAATTGAATGATTGACTTCGTATGAGAAGCTTCACCAAAATATCCTGAGAATTCAGTCTTTAGAATCTAAATTCACTAAGAAAAAAGAGTGCTACGTGGTCATTAAATTTGACTATTCAAAGGAAAAAGGATGAAACCATTCTTCTTCCATTTCTCCTACCATTTTGATGATGCAGCTATGCATCCCACAAGATGAAGTTGAAGGAGAAAGACTTGAAATAGATTCTTTCAATTTTGAAGTACATCCTCTTGTCTACTTCAAAAACCCTCATACAGGTAATTGCTATTAGGATGTAGACTAGCAATGCAAACATTATCTAGCCTTTTTAGAAGACGAAGATGTAAGGCCTTCTGAAAAAGAAGAAGAAATTCTTCTCATGCGAATAAGAATTCTTTGAAATAGTTATTTAAAAGTAAGCCTGAATTTTTCTAAAAACAATAAGTTCTTACATCTAAGTTATAAAAGGAAAAAGAAAAATTTAGATGTTAATAAGTCTTTCCTACATCTAAGTTGCCAAAAGAAAAGTACAAATTAAAGAGAAAAATTACATGTTTGGAAGTGTTGCATGGCGCATTTTTATTATATTTTGTATAGAGATTATTGTGCATATTTTAGTGAGTCTCTAATTGATATGCATATACTATATATAAATTGTTAATGTAGATGTGGAAACTAAAATGAAATTGAAATTGAAATTGAGAAGAATAAAAGAACACCTAATTTACATAGAAACCCTTGCGAGAAAAACTACGGGGGGAGGAGAAGCAAAATCTATTATGGAATTTCAAGGATTACTAAAGGTGACTTTGAAAAACTAGGACTTTTTTTGTTGCAACTTCTTGACCTTATAACTTGAGAAAAACGATATTTATGTTGTCCCCAAGCCCTAACATTGGCCCAAGCCCATAAATAAATAAAAAAAATCAAGACATACTCAACAAATTCCACCTTGGCTTGAATTCTACATAAGTAACAAACAATCTTCTCCTCCTACTAGAGTGAAACTTAGTTGTAGCAAACATTAACCAAAATCAAGCAATGCTTGAATTTGGCAATAGGCAAAGACTTCGTCGACATATCAACTGGATTGTTTTCTATATCAATCTTCAAGACATTAATATAGCCATCGACAATAATGTCTTGAATAAAAAGATATCGTACATCAATGTGCTTTGTCCTCTTATGATACATCTAGTCTTTAGTAAGATGTATAGACCTTTGACTATCACAATGGACAATAGTCATGCCATGATTCATAGTGAGCTCTTCAATAAGCTTTTTAACCATATGACCTCTTTAACTACCTATACAATAGCCAAATACTTTGCTTCTATAGTAGACAAAGCAATTGCATGTTGCAAGTAGCTTTTCAATTGACTGCACAACCTCCAATACTAAAGATGTACCTAGTCAAAGACCTCCTCTTATCAAGGTTACCAGTATAATCAGAATCAACATATCCCGTTAGAATGTCATCGGTTTTTCCAAACTATAAACCAAAATCAAAAGTACACCTCAAATATTTCAAAATTCACTTCACAGCTTGCCAATGAATTTTTCCTTGGTATGATAAATATCTACTTATCATGCTAACATCATGTGAAATGTCTAATCAAGTACAAACCATGGTATGATAAATATCTACTTATCGGGATGGCAGGCAGCCAGCGTGATCCGCGTGTTGGGAATAGCCTGGTCGGAAACTGGCACGACAATGGTCTTTGCGCAACAGTCTGCAGAAGAAAAAGAGAGCAAAAAGGGAAAGAAATGGGAAGAAAATGGGGGGAAGACCAGACAGGAGAAAACACAGAACACGAGCGAAGAGAAATACAGAGAGAACCACGGAGGGAAGTGGAGGAGGAGAAGACCCCCATTGGTCGTCAATTGCTGTCGGAGTTGCCGACCACCTCCAACCCCACCGAAACCCTAGGGGACAGAACCCTAGGAAGCGGAAAACACCAGCACCAAATAGAGAGAGAGCTTGAGTAAGAGAAATGAGCACAGAGAGGGAGTCGGAGCGAGAGAGGTGCTGGAGAGAGGGTGTTGAGCTAGAGGAAGGCTTGACTGCGCACAGGATCTTGCTCCCCGATGCCCTTCTTTTGGAATGGCGAGAACCAAGAGAGGGAGAAGAACCAGAAGGGTAGAGAGCAGGGAGAAGAGGCGAGAATCGACTGAGGCTACCATCGTTGACGTGCCTCTGAGTCGCTGCTACCGCCACCGACGCATCCCTAGGTCACTGCCCCGCCTTTAACGCGTCTTCAAGTAGCCATTCCCGCCGGAGCTCAGGTTGGTATTTCATCGAACACCAACTGTGCGGTCCTTGAAGTCAAGTTGGCCGGAGCTCATTCCGTCCGTTTCGGGCGAGCTTCGGCCTCCGTAGGTCCCCCATAGGTTGCCGTTTGTCTGCTGGTCACTTGCTGAGAACCCTAGGCCCGCCTCGAGCTCTGGTTGGATCGAAAGTCCTTCTGTTTGCTTGTGCCCACCACCTGCTCGCCAAAATGCCTGAACGAGATCTCCCTCTTGAACTCCTCCGTGTAAAGCCCCCTAGGACTCCGGGTGGCTGGAGGGACGCCGCCACGATCGAGGAGGCTGGGCCGTTCGCTTCGGCCTACCTAGCCGAGGAGGCACCGTCGTGCCATCGCCAGAGTAGCCCCCATGGAGCTGGACACCACCGTGGCTCCGTCTGATCGCGACCAAGTGGTCGTAGACCAGAGGGCCGGCCGAGTTGGGCCAGATCTATGATGTGGCCCATTCAGCCTTTTTTTTTTTTTTCACTTGGGCCCGTTGGTTGGGCCCAAGTCGGCCTGAGGCTAGGCTTGAACAGGTCCAGTCGAGCTTAGCCCAACCGGACCGAATCCGGGTGGGTTTGATCGGCACGCCTAACTGGGTCGACCCACCCGATTCGGCCCCAAAATTTATTATTATTATTATTATTATTATTATTATTATTATTATTATTATTATTATTATTTATTTTTAAAAAAAATTAAAAATTTAAAAATTTAAAAATATTTTTTTTTAAAAAATTCGAAAATCCAAAAATTGTGAGAGGAATTGCTATGTATTGCCATTTTAGTGTAATTAGACCTTTATTTGCTTGTATATTGATCATATCACATGTTTAGTTTGCATATCTTGTTATGTTTAATTGGATGTGTTTAGTCTTATGAAAATTAGGATCTTGGTAATTATAATTAGTATTTTAATGAGTGTGCACCTGCATGATCACCTCACATGCTAGTGGATAGGTATAAAATCAATCAAAATGAACAAGATTAGATACCGGAAGGGCACTAATTGGTCAATTAGTGTAATCAAGTTTCTGACCCTAGATTCTCTAGTTGCATAGGAAGTGAGGGATACTCTCATGCCTCGCTTAGTTTCTAGTCGACCCCAATAGGCTAGTGGCGATTCCTTTTTGAAAAATCTTTTAAAATACCCCAATGTCACGCGAGGTATGGGCTTGGGAGAGCCCATGCCTAATCATGGGTCATGGACCCGTCCTTTAGGCAATACCCCCTAAATCTACTCCCTTTCCCCAAGGGGTAGGTCGCGACAGCTTGGTGACTCCATTGGGGACTGGTTTTAGACCTTAGAGGACTTAGGTCGAAATTGATCTTGTTCGGAAATATTATTGTTTGTTAGTGAGGATCCAAAGTGCATCCCTAACAGGTTGGTTATTTAATGTTCATGCTGAATGGGAGGTATAAGGGGAAGTGATTGCTAACCCTTGTTTTGTAGGGAATGTAGGAATGAATAGTTTATTTATGCATGAAGTGCTGATTGCTTATAAATTGTCATGCATGCGTCCCTTGTATTGCATTACACCATAGCACGCACTACTTGCCACTGGACCTGGGCCGCATAGGATCACTTAGGATGGTATTGAGGTGGATACCACTTCGACTACAATCATGTAGTACGAGTTGCCCATCTCAACCCCGATTTTTTTTTCTTGATGTCAGAGATCCCCACCCTGGTCTGCGATCATGCGACACGGGTCGATTCTTTGACGAAGCCAGAGTCATGGGTAACACAACCTAGTCGCGAGCTTGTTGGTTCAGTCCTGTGATCCCATTACTCCATTTTGGGCCGTCTAGAGTAGAAATCAAACCACTGTCCATGCGCATGTCTATGGCATTAACATTGCTGCTCAATGAGTAGGATAGGTTTTCTTTTGAATTCTTTTCTTCGTAATTTACTTATTCGCTTTCCTTTTGGTTGGTCCACGACAAATTAGGTTGATCATACGATGGGGGTACCCGACCTTCGCATCATCTCCGTCCCGAAAGTCGAGTTTCGCGCGTGGTAGGATAAATTGGATCCAACTGGCCATGATTGGGTGCGATCACATGTTGGATGTGTACTTCCCATATTAGAGATAGAAACTCATTATGGTGTCGTGCAAGCGTTAACGCATGTTTGGTGCCCCGAAACTTGCACGTTCATACTCGGTGAACACAAGCTCACTCCAACCCAGGAAGAATACAGTGTTGCCATTGGAAAGCCCTTGGTGACGGAGTTAGTTAGCCCACTCGTAGGGACTGAGCATGCATCGACATTATCTGATTTCCTTAGAGTTAAGAGAAAGGACATGAGGAAAGTTTTGAAAGCCAATCGCAAGACTTGCCCGTTTTCATTCTTAAATGAGCTTTTTCAAAATGCCACATCTTTTCAAAAGAATAGGATATTCCTGCTAGCTTTCTTCGGGTTCGTGTTATTCTCACATTGTAGAACGCTATTAACCCTTCCATGGCATGGGTAGTTTATGAGGTATGTATGGGAAATGGCTTTGTTAATGCCGTCTTAACCGAAAATTTTCTTTCCTTACTCGTTTTAAAGAAAACAAAAACAAAGTTTTTCATGCTACTCCTGAACTATTACAAATTTGGTTCCTCTTTCACGTTAAGGGGTTTAGTAGTTTGATGACCGTGAACAACATTTCTAACTTTAGCCACCCTATCCAGAAGTTTAGAGATAGGAAAACATTTGCCCCCGATTATCATTACTCTGAGTGGTTAGTTTTCATGACCAACCCTGGAACTGAAGATTTCCAATAGCATGCCAAATGGCTCCGAGTTCAAGAAGCGCGGTTCATGTGTGGGCTTACTGGACATATTCCTTTGCTAGGAATTACTAGAGTCACTGAATATTATCCGACTCGGGTCACCAGACAGTTCCAAGAAGTTTGACAACTTCCATGGGCCATTCACGAAGACCCGTTCAGGATAGACTTCCTCAATGGATGCTAAGGTCACGAAGACTCCGTCGCGCTAGTCAAGTCGATGTGGGATATGTGCCACCCTCGGAAGTTGATATGGCCTGAAGAGGAGTTGGAAGGGCAAGAGAAGACCTATTATGCCTCAATGGAGTACATCCTTAAGCACAAGATCCCAAAGAGCCTACACCCGAAGATTCCTGACGTGCCATTAAAGATCACCTACCGAGCTAAGATCAAGCTCCTCAAAAGGGAGCTCGAGAAAGCCGAGAAGCGTGCCTCTAAGTCAACCAGAAGCTATTATCATTAGTTGGATTGAGTCAAGTGCGATGTGCAGTGGGACCCTGCCCACATATGTTACAATGTTAAAGAGTTTGTCTTGTGTCACAATGTCGGGAGTTAAGAGTCATGTCTTTTTAAGAATAGTTTTGTTGTTTAGGGGTTCTCCCTCGTGTCTTTTCTTGCACTATGTAGCAACCTTGCTTTCAATGAAATGAACAAATTAGGGCAATTAGATCTCTGTCATGGGCTGATCGCCTAATCATTACTCAATGCTTATATATGCTTATCTATCATTGTACATGTACTAACAGGTTGTCTACTTTCGTCCGACTGTCAACATAGCTAAGAAGAGATCTCCAATTCGTACTTGCACAAAGGCCAGGATGAAAAATGAGGATGTCAACATACGCGTGGCCAACATGGAGAACCAGCTGGCTCAACTCACTGCCTTGATGGTCGAGATAAGTCGAAAAATCGATGAACCTCTGATCACGGCCATAGCTAGAACCTCTACTCCCATTTTATTGGGACACACTCCACCCTCAGCTGGAGAGCCACATGTCATCGATCCTGCTGAAAAAGGCGTTTCTGAGGAAGCCCTTTCTGTTACGCCCGTAATCGTCATTTTGGATCCTCCTCCAAAGGAGGGATCTACCATATGGTTCGACAAAGAAAGTGCTAGACGCTTGGCCAAAACGGAGGAGCAACTTTGTGTCCTTCAGGGATATGAGATGAAAGGAGTGGACAAGCTAACCCCATATACTAAAGTGAAAGTATCTAAGACTTTCAAGGAGCCATAATTCACGAGAAAATATAATGGCATCAGCTGCCCTAAAACTCACCTTAAATACTACTTGAGGAAGATGGCTCACTACTCCGACAATGTCCTGCTTCTCATGCATACATTTCAAGATAGCTTGGACGGCCTTGCCTTGTCGTGGTTTATTGCATTGGATATTGAAGAGCTCACTGGATGGAAGGAAATCGCTGACAAGTGTTTACAACAATATAAATTCAACTCTGAGATTGTCCCTATAAGAGAAGAGCTGGTTTGAATGGAAAAGAGAAGGAATGAACCGTTTAAAGTGTTCACCCAGAGGTGGAGAACGATGGCGTCACAAGTGAAGCCTCCACTGAGTGAGAGAGAAATGAGGCAACTTTTCTTGAAGACTTTGCCATCTGACTATTTCAAGGGATTAGTATACTCTGGGTGCCAAACATTTTCGTAGCTGGTGGAGGTTGGTGAAGGGGTTGAATGGACAATAGTTGATGGAAGAATATTGACTAGAAATAGCAAAAAGTTCCCGACAAGGAAGGACAAGGAGACAACAGTCGAAGTGGCGTTTATCCAAGAGCCATCTGCACCTAAATCAGTGTTGACGCCTTCACAAAAGCCTAAAACCTTGCAAGGAAACGTGTCACGGGGATTTGACGGGAGCAAAAAGTTCCCTTGAAGGGAGTTCACACCTCTACCCCGACCTCTATCGAAATTGTTACCTATCCTCCTCGAAAAGAGATTGGTAGCCAAGGAAGTGCCTAGAGACAATCGCCCAAGATTCCCGGGGTTCGATGTGACCAAGGCATGTGAATACCACATGGGGGAAAGGGGGCATGACGTCAATGATTGTCTTGCACTGAAATGGAAAGTTTAGAACCTATTAGATAAAGGAAAGTTGACCTTCAAAGAGGCTACGCCCAATGTGCAGTAAAACCCTTTGCCCGATCATGCCGAATGAGTGAATATGATTCTTGGGGAAATGCAAGTGAATGAGCGACCCCTTGTGGTGGATGTCCCTAAACTGTATGAGGTCCTCGAGTTAGCTAGGCACTTTGAAAGAGGGGAGGACATAACCATGGAGGAAAAATTAGAACGCATCCGCAAAATGATAGGCATGGGGGTAATATGAAATGTCAATGAAGAACAAGGGCCACTACCCATGATGGCATCATCCGTGATTAGCTCATCATCTCACAATACTACTTGCGATCGTGAAATGAAGAAAACTCAGCTTCTCATCTCAAAGGAGGATGAACAAGTTGACATAGAAAATTGCCTCGAGAATGGATGCTAAAAGAACCTTTTGGAGCCTTGACCTCCTAGAGAAGATGCGCAACAAAAGTAAAGTGTCTGATACGTTGGGTCAACCAAGCGGAAAGTATGACTACTATGTGAAATATTCAGTTGCCTCGAGTTTCTTTAATAATCCTAAAGACATCATCCCTGATGGATGGGGGGGGGGGCATGGATGACCCAATGCTCGAGAGGATGGAATGGTCGCTATGATTACCTTAGTGGTGATAGAATTGCCTAATGAGGATCGCACTAGTGATGTTGAGATGGAAACCACTGAGCCAATGATGATTGACCTTATGGTCGAAGAATTATCAGCGATCGAAATCCTGGAGGAAAACTTGACATCGGTCGTGATCAAACTACCACCTCAAGGAAAGGATGAAGTGATAATGCTAGAACCTCCCTTGGAATTCAACACCAAAGTGGTACCCTAGGATTACGGGACAAAGGAAGTAGATTACGTCACTCGATTAGGTCATTGCTATGTGCTTGCCAGAGGAATCGAAAAGAAAGCCATAACAGAGGAGGACACGAGGCAATTCCTAGCTGTGGTGAAATTGAGTGAATTCAACGGAGTAAATCAACTACGGAAAATGCCGGCCCAAATCTCTATCTTGGAGCTAATTCAATTGTTTGAAAAGCATAGAAATGCTTTGTTGAAGATCCTTAACAAGGTACATGTCCCTGAAACAATCGATGACATCCAGCTACAGGAGTTTGTGAGGACCATCCTACTGAAAGATCAAATCTCCTTCACTGATGAAGATCTCCCTGCTAATGATGGTGATCACACAAAGGCACTGCATATTTCGGTGAAGCACGATAGCACTATTGTCTCTAGGGTGTTGATTGACAATGGTTCTACGCTGAATATATGTCCATTAGCTAATCTCCATTGTTTAGGTGTTGAGATGGAAATGATACGTCCAACTAAGTCCACTGTGCGCGCGTTTGATGGAATGAGGAACGAGGTACTAGGAGAAATCTAGTTGGAACTACTTATCGGTCCTGTGCTTTTCTTAGTACCATTCCAATTCTTAGATATACCAACTGCCTTCAACTTTCTGTTAGGGAGACCATGGATTCACACGGTGGGCGTCGTTCCTTCTAGCCTCCATCAAAAGGTACGATTTGTGGTCGGCAATAGACTCATCACTGTGCACAGGGAAACATACTTCAAGGTATACCATGAAACGGCCATCCCATACATGGAGATCGAGTGTAAAGAAGAATCAAGCTTTCAAACTCTTGAGCTGGTGTCTATGATTTACGTTCCTGTGGGCTCTTGAATGGACATTCATGAATTATCTAAGCCAGCCCTAGCGGTAGGGAGAATTATGCTATCGAATGGGTACAACTCTAGAGGTGGTCTAGGGTTGCATGGACAAGGGATTCGAAAGCCTATTGAGGCTCGAAGAGTTCTAAGGAGAAAAGGCTTAGGGTTTGTCGAAGAGCGTGGAGGCCGTGGCAATATAGGAGGCCATAGTGAATGTGGAGGTCGAGGCACCCGAGGAGGTCGAGGGGAACGTGGAGGCCAAGGCGACCGCGAAGGTCGAATTATGAAGGATAGAAGTTGCCAAGGTGTCCTTCCTCCTCTAATGAAAGAAACATTCCCAGGACCCCTGAAGATGTTGATGGAAGAAGATGAAGCAATTGATGGTATAGCTGAAATGTTTGAAGAGAATATTGTATGCACCATCCTAGCTTGCGAGAAGGCTAAATCTTCCGAGAGCATCACCGACCCTTCAGAGTAGGACGGTTCTAGCTTAGCGTAGCTTTTTACTTTATGTTTTCTTCCCCTGCATGGGAACTCGTTGTTATTTCAATTTGCTCATTTGAGTCGCTTATGATGTAAACTCTGTTAAGCCCTTGACCTTGAGCCGTTGGTCTGGGGTGGTGTGTGTTGTAATACGGCCTTATCATTTCCCTTTCAATGAAATAGATGCATGTTTTATTAAGGATATGTAGAAGAATACCAAACTGGTTCTATGATGGTCACTGAGGGCTGGGCTTCTACATGCTCCTTAGTTTCATAATTTCGCAAGAGCAAGGAAATATGATGAGATGAGGATGAACTCTTGAAATGGTTTTCCGAAAATTATTTGAAAATCATTTGCAAATGACATGAGTTTTTTTTGTTATTAATACATTCTAACTCATCTCATCGCATCTCAGGCATTACATTATACATAATCATGACAAAGATTCATGTGACTCGAATTCATGTGAGGGAGATCTTTTAGAATCTAATGCTGATGATGATCAGAAAGGGATCGAGCGTGATTAGAATCAACATGAGGGATCAAAACTGCTGATAGAAGAACAAACAATCACCATAAATTTGGGCGATATGCAGAATGTCAAAGAAATAAAGATCGAGGCATGTCTCTCGAAGTTAGAAGCGGAACCAATGATTAATCTCCTGAAAGAATATCAAGATATATTTGCTTGGACTTATGCTGATATGTCGGGGTTAGATCCTAATATTGTAGAACATGCCCTCTCAATCGATCCTAATGTGCCACCTAAAAAGCAGAGGCTCAGAAGAATGAAGCCAGAGTTATCTAAGAAAATCAAGGAGGAAGTCATGAAGTTGTTAAAAATGGATTTCATTGAAGTTTCATACTACTCTCATTGGATAGCAAACATTGTACCTGTCATGAAAAAGGATGGGTGGGTCAGGGTGTGCGTAGATTATCGTGACTTGAACCGAGCTAGCCCAAAGGACGACTTCCCACTCCGGCATATTGATGTTTTAGTTGACAGTACGGCGGGATTTGAGTTATTCTCCTTCATGGACGGTTTTCTCGGATATAACCAAATCCATATGAAGGAGGACGATAGGAGCAAAACATCATTCATAACTCCTTGGGGAACTTTATGCTATAAAGTGATGCCTTTTGGTCTAAAGAATGCTGGGGCAACGTATCAAAGGACCATGGTTACATTGTTTTATGACATAATGCACAAGGAGATTGAAGTATATGTGGATGATATGATCGTGAAATCAAGACGAGGCGAGGACCATGTTGAGGTCTTGCGGAAACTGTTCGAACGTCTTCGGAAATTCAAGCTACACCTCAATCTTACAAAATGCGTTTTTGGAGCAAAATCTGGGAAGCTATTAGGGTTTATGGTAGCAGTAAGGGCATAGAGATCGATCCGTCAAAGGTTAAGGCTATCTGTGATTTATGACCCCCGACTACCACTAGGGAAGTCCACAGCCTGATGGGACGACTCAATTATGTGGCAAGGTTCATCTGTCAGTTGTCTGAAACAATGAAGCCATTCTTCAAGCTCCTGAAAAAGAATGCAAAGATTGAGTGGGATGCTGAGTGCCAGGGCGCCTTCGAAAAGATAAAACACTATCTCACTCACACACCAGTCCTAGTGCCCCCTCTCCCTAAAATTCCCTTGATTTTGTACTTAACCATACATGAGGAATCATTGGGAGCTATGTTGGCATAGAAAAGGCCAAATGACGGGAGAGAATATGCGATATACTACCTGAGCAAAAAGTTCACCATTTTCGAGATGAACTACACAAAAGTTGAAAGAACTTGTGTGGCTTTGATTTGAGTCTTGCACAGGCTATGGCAATACACACTTCATCACCAAATCTTATTGCTGATCGAAAATGATCCCATCAGGTATCTCTTAGAGAAGCCAGCATTGGTTGGCAAGTTGGCTAAGTGGCAAATCTTAATTTCAGAATTCGATGTTCAGAGCCTGGGACAGGAGTCCGTTAAAGGCCACGCCATAGCAGACATGTTAGTAGAAAGTTCTAAGGGGTTCGGAGCATCTGATGTGGACAGTGATGCAGAGGAGCGAATTTTACTTGTATCAAGCGAAAAATTGACGATGTACTTCGATGGTGCAGTTAACTTAGCTGGGTCTGGTACTGAGGCAGTTCTTATCTCCCTAGATGGACAACACTACCCTGTCGCCACTAAATTGACGTTCCTTTGTACGAATAACATCGCTGAGTACGAAGCATGCATTCTTGGCCTCCAAGTTGCCATTGATATGAAGATCTAGAAGCTGCAAGTTTATGGTGATTCGGCCCTTATCATCTTACAAACCGAAGGTGAATGGAAAACACGGGATTCTAAATTGATTCCGTATCAGGAGTTCCTGGAGGAGTTGACGGAGGAATTCCAAGAAATATCATTTGAATACTTACCAAGGTCTCAAAATCAATTCGCTGATGCCCTAGCTATCTTGTCTTCAATGTTGCAAGTAGCTGGAGGCATGGACATTGAACCGTTGAGGATTGAAATTCTTAGACGCCCAGCTTATTCTATGATAATTGAAGAGGAGTCTGATGGAGAGCCATGGTATCGAGATATCTTAGATTATCTTCAGAATGGCGAGTTTCCCCAAGAGAGCAATGCGTTAGACATAAAATATCTGACAAAGTTGGCATCGAAATTTTTCGTCAATGGAGGTGCGCTTTACAAAAGATCCTTTGACTTGACGTTACTAAGATGCGTGGATGCCAAAGAAGCCAATTGTTTGATGAAGGAAATACACGAAGGGGAGTGTGGCCCCCACATGAATGGTCACCTCTTGGCTAGAAAGATCATGCGACTCGGCTACTACTGGCTGACCATGGAATCTGATTGCATTCAACACGTACGATGTTGTCACCAATGCCAAATTTATGGGGATAAGATAAACGCTCCACCAAATGAGCTTCACCAAATGTCTCAATCTTGGCCTTTCTTTATGTGGGGAATCGACGTGATCAGGCCCATCAATCTCAAGGCATCAAATGGACATCGATTCATCTTGGTGGCAATCAACTACTTTACGAAGTGGAGTGAAGCCAACTTGTATGGCAATGTCACTTCTAGGAACGTGGCCAAGTTCATTCGTCACGATATTATTGCCCGTTATGGTGTGCGGGAGGCGATCATCATTGACAATGGATCCAACTTAAACAACAAGGTCGTAGATGACTTGCTTGATGAGTTTTGAATTCGACATTTGAACTCATCACCATATCGTCCTCAAATGAATGGGGCAGTTGAAGCAGCAAACAAGAACATAAAGAAGATCCTGGCAAAGATAGCTGAAAATTATCGTGATTAGCACGAAAGGCTTCCTTATGCATTGATGGCATACCGAATATCTATTCACACCTCCACAAGGGAAACTCATTTTTCATTAGTATATGAAATGGAGGCTATCTTGCCTGTAGAGGTTGAGATTCCCTCGTTAAGGGTCCTCTCTCAGTTGAAGCTTGATGAAGCCGAATGGATATAGTAGAGGCATGAGCAACTAAACATGATTGATGGGAAGAGGCTGAAAGCTATATGTCATGGTCAATGCTATCAGAAACGGGTCACGAAGGCCTTCAATTGGAAGGTTTGTCCTAGGCACTTTGAGGTCAATGACTTGGTGCTAAGGAAGGTGTTTCCAATTATCCCTGATCCTCGTGGCAAGTTCACCCCGAACTATGAAGGACCTTATGTTGTTAAGAAGATCCTCTTGGGTAGTGCTATGGTTTTAGTTGAAATGGACGGCCGTGAGCTGTCTAAGCCTGTAAATGTTGATGCTGTAAAGAAATATTTCCCATGAACGATATCAAGGCTGTAGAGCCTTCTCGTGCATAATCCGAGTCACATAACATCATGCATATCATTCATACATTGCATGCATGCATGTTTATTTATATTTCAGGTATCCAACCAACTTGATGAAGTTACAATAAGATGGAGGACATTGACTGTTGCCCCTGAACAGTAAATTCAAATGGCTACCCAACCTCTGTAGAGGCAGTCAAGTATTCCTTTTCCTGTTATATATAAAAAAAAAATCGAAAATGATGAAAGAGACGAATGAATGAAAAGCAAAGCGCCTGGGGTTAACTGTGTATCCGTGAGGGGAATTTCATATGAGTGATTTAGATGAAACTGAAAGGGAATGTTAATCATGCCAGATGAGAAGTGCCTAGGATGAGGAAAGGTAAGCCATTTCCAAACATGTCCCTCAAACATTTTTGAGAGTTGAGTTAAAAGCAACCTTCTCTTAGGATGAAGGATTAATTCGCATTGAGCACAAAGATCGAAATGATAAAGGCATTTTCTTTATCAATCCCAAGCACTGAGCTGACATCTTGCTACCCTTTTCGGCCGAATAAAGATGATCATCCAAAGTACTCTTGTCGAGAACGACCATACATTGGGGCAGCACAGGAGGTTACTATCGTGTTGTAGAGCAAAAGATTGAGAAAGATTATATTACTTTCACTTGTATCAATCTTTTGGTGATAGCTTCAGAGGAATTCTCATTAGAGCTTGACTCATCCCAAGGTGCAGAAGAGCATTCCCTTCTATACCCAAATACTGATACCCATTGCCTTAACCAATTTGGGCATGATTATTCATTTCTGAATCCTGAGCGATGATCATCTCCTTTCACTAGGGTAAGGCATAAGGATTGATCACATACAATTGACCTTTACAAAAAAAACATGAAAAACATCTCGAAAGTCATAAGAGCTCCAAAAGTTCGAAGAACTTAAAGTTCGACAAATTAGGGGGCATGAAAAAGCAGTGTGCTTGGTAAAAGTAAGGCCAATGCCTATCAAGAAAAAGAGCCGAAAGGCTGCATCTTATGTGAAATTTTTTTATCAAAGTCCAAGTGCCTGCGTAAAAAATCATCGCAAGTGCAAAGAAAATTAGAAAAAAGGAGCAAAGCTTCCATGCATAAATGATCATTGAAGGAACTTTCGAGATACACTGTGTTCCAAAAACCAAATGATTCTAAAAGATCGAGTGATCTGGTCATGATGCCATGATGATCACTCACTCCTAAAAACCCATTTGAAAATTTTAAGCCTTTCGAGCCTCTCCCAAGTTAACATTACAACCCTCTTCTGAAGTCTCTTATGATTGGGATGGTTTGAGTGAAAATGAGAATGCCACAAAGAAGCTACTGCTTGAAGGAGTGGAGGTAATTATATCTTGTCTTATGTTCCAAGTTCTCAACTTGTAAACCCGATGAAGATAGCGACAAATGTTCCTTTATTGGCCTCAAAGCAATAATTCCTTTGTGTAAGCCCTAACCAATCCTATATTGCGGTCCTTTCAAAAGACCTTTTTCGATCGATCAGATTATGCTCATCGCAAATGTTTCTGAAAGCCTTTGACATGAGTTATGTGAGATACCCTCGATAATCAGTTACTTCCCACACAAATAGATGGGATCGAGTAGACACTTTATCAAGAGTGTGTGAGAAACCCTTTCTGACTAAGAAGCTCTAGTTTGACATGCTTAAGGAGCCTTTTTTACGAGTTGTAGTTATTCTGATGAGAACTTGTCTCCTGGGGAATTTGATGGTTAATGATATATTCTCGAGCAAGATGACAGTTTTGCGCCACATGATGCTGATTGACATCGAATGTTTTTTTTTAAAGCAGTCGGACTTAGCATGATTAACTGCAATATCGCCATTACATCTCTCGATGACGTCTTTAATGACATTTGCTCAAGTTGAGTTTGATAGGATTCCTCAGTGAAGCCACACAGTTTTCAAGGGGTTAGTGGGTGCTTCCCCAAAAACCAAAGGTTTATGGTTAGCCTTAAACCATGCCATTTCCGAAGGTTCATGGTTAGTCTTAAACCATGCCATTTCCAAAGTTGGTGGGTTATTCTTAAACTATAGGGTTGGTGGGTCTATCCTTAAAACCACGGGGTTGGTGGCTTTTCCTAAACCACATGGCTTGTGGGTTCATCCGTAAACCACGCTTGTCCGCACCTGGTCGAAACCCATTCGTATACGGTGAGACCTTTCTCCCAATCAAAACCCGTTCATACACGGTGAGACTATCATACCCAGTCAAAATCCGTTCGTACATGACGAGACCTTTCTCCCAATCGAAACTCATTCGTACATGGTGAGACTATCATACCCGGTTGAAACCCATTCGTACATGGTGAGACTCTTCTGTCAGTCGAAACCCGTTCGTACACAGTGAGACTATCATACCCGGTTGAAACCCGTTCGTACATAGTGAGACTATCATATCCAGTCGAAACCCGTTCATACACGATGAGACTATCCCTTCCAGTCGGAACTAGTTACCACATAATAAGACTTTCCCATTTTGGTCGAAGGCTATTTTCTTATAAAGTAAGGTTGTTCCTTCATCTCTTTTTCCCTTCCACAGCCCCGATTGTTATTATTTAGGGGCAAAATTTAGGCGTCTCTTGTCTTTGAAGGGAACCCTTCAAACTTTCATTCAAAGAAGGTAAGCTATTGACACCTAAATTTCACCGTTTTACTTAAAACTTAATTGCATACAAAATTAGGAATTAGTCGTTAAAAAAAAAAACGGGCGGATTGGGCTGGATCCGGCTTTGGCCTGGCCCACCACCATCTTGTTCATTTTTCCCTTGCGCTAGGCCCAGCCCAGCTTCCTTTCTCCTTCGGCCTAGCCCGCGCCCATCTTTCCTCCCTCCGGTTGGTCTTTGCATAGGACCTACAGAAGATAGAGTAGCAAAATGAGCAGCGATGGAGGAGCAGGGAGATCGGGATGGCAAGCGATCAACGTGATCCGTGAGTCGAGAATAGTCTGGCTAGCAATTGGCAAGGCAGTGGTCTTTGCGCGAGGACTTGCAGAAGAAAAAGAGAGCAAAAAGGGAAAGAAACGGGAAGAAAATGAGGGGAAGAACAGATAGGAGAAAACACAGAACACGAGCGAAGAGAAATACATAGAGAAACACGGAGGGAAGTGGAGGAGGAGAAGACCCCCCCCCTTGACTGTCGATCGCTACCGGAGTTGCCGACTGCCTCCAACCCCACCGGAACCTCAGGGGATAGAACCCCAGCAAGTAGAAAACACCAGCACCAAATAGAGAGAGAGAGCTTGAGTGAGAGAATTGAGCATAGAGAGGGAGTCGGAGCGAGAGAGGTGCTGAGAGAGGGTGTCGAGCCAGAGGAAGGCTTGATTGTGCACGGGATCTTGCTCCCCGACGCCTTTCTTCTGGAACGGCGAGAACCGAGAGAGGGAGAAGAACTAGAGGGGTAGAGAGTAGGGAGAAGAGGCGAGAATCGACGAGGCTACCGCTGCCGACGCACCTCCGGGTCGGCTGCTACCGCCACCAACGCATCCCTAGGTCACTGCCACCACCTTCGACTTGTCTCCGAGCAGCCATTCCCGCCGGAACTCAAGTTGGTATTTCATCGAACACCTACTGTGCGGTCCTTGAAGTCGAGTTGGTCGGAGCTCGTTCCGTCCATTTCGAGCGAGCCCCAGCCTCTGTAGGTCCCCCATAAGTCATCGTTTGTTTGCTGGTCACTTGTTAGGAACCCTAGGCTCGCCTCGAGCTCCGGTTGGATCAAAAGTCCCTATGTTCGCTCGTGCCCACCACCTGCTCGCCAAAATGCCCAAATGAGATCTCCCTCTTCAACTCCTCCGTGTAAAGCCCCCTAGGACTCCAGGTGGCTGGAGGGATGTTGCCACGACCAAGGAGGTTGGGCCGTTCGTTCCCGCCTGCCTAGCCGAGGAGGCATTGTCGTGACATCGTTGGAGCAGCCCCCATGGAGCTGGATGCCACCGCGGCTCCCTCTGGTTGCGACCAAATTTTTTTTTTTTTCGCTTGGGCCTGTTGGTTGGGCCCAAGTCGGCTTAAGGCTAGGCCTAAATAGGTCCAGTCGAGCCTAGCCCAGCTAGACCGGATCTAGGCGAGTTTGTCCGGCCCCAAAATTTATTTTATTATTATTATTTAAAAAAAATCAAAAATTAAAAATTAATTAAAAAAAAATCCGAAAATTGTAGGGTTCGATTAGGAATTGCTATGTATTGTCATTTTAGTGTAATTAGGCCTTTATTTGCTTGTATATTGATCATATCGCAAGTTTAGTTTGCATTTCTTGTTATGTTTACTTGCACGTGTTTAGTTTTCTGACAATTAGGATCTTGGTAGCTATAATTAGTATTTTAATGAGTGCGCACCCGCATGATCACCTCACATGTTAGTGGATATGTATAAAATCAATCCAAACTGCCTGACAAAAATCTTTTTATTTAAAATGAACAAGATTAGATACCAAAATGGCACTAATTGGTCAATTAGTGTAATCAAGTCCCCGACCCTAAATTCTCTAGTTGCATAGGAAGTGAGATATACTTTTATGCTTCGCTTGGTTTCTAGCTGACCCCAATAGGCTAGTGCTGACTCCTTTTCACAAAATCTTTTAAAATACCCCAAAGTCATGAGAGGTATAGGCTTGGAAGAGCCCACGCCTAATCATGGGTCATGGACTTGTCTTTTAGGCAATACCCCTAAATCTACTCCCTCCCCCTGAGGGGTAGGTCGCGACAAGGTTGCCTATGCACACTCACAAGATAGATGACTTACCTCGCCTCAGTTCCTTCCTGCAAATTAGTACAATTCATGATTTCAGCCAATCCACTCAATTTAAATCAAACCATCGATAAATTAGTCAATCAGCTCGATTCAATACCAACGGTACTATCTATCAATTCAGTACCATATATCAATCCCATCGATACCACCATTGCTCACACAAGCTGCAATATATGGTCATAGCCTGCTCAAGCTGATATAGATAGATATATAGCTCGCTCAAGATGATAAATATATAGATCGTGCTCGCATAAGCTAATAAAACGATCTTAGCTCACACAAGCTGATAAAATGATCTTAGCTCACACAAGTTGATATATATATATATATATAGATCGTGCTCACTCAAGCCGATAAAATGATCTTAGCTGACACAAGCTAACATGCAAAGGGGCTCACACAAGTTGATAATTCACCACATTGAAAATAACCGATAAAATAATCGTGTGTGGGTACACAATCGGCCTGAGTAAAAAATGCAATATTTTTCTTTTCAAAAATCCTACTAATTATATAGTTCACAAAAAAAAAATTTCGACGTTAAAAACTAACGCCCGGTAATTTCCAATTATATACCGAAATTCCACAATTTTGGGATAAATCCCCAAAATTTCAAATTCCAACCAATTTGCACAAATCAGTACTCAATTAAATAAACCAAGTATACCATTGAAATCAACACGAAATTCCGGTCACTGACTACACTGGTATAATTTCCGGAAAATAATAAATAATAAAATAATTACCAAAATTAATTAAATAAATACAATTAAATGCTATAAATAGAAACTTAGGCCGGAAAAGCCTAATTTAATACCGAAATGGGCCAGGAAAATTTCTGAACCAATCTAGATAAATAATATAACCTATCTTGTTACTAATTAAGCTGATCTAACCACCTAACATGCAATAACGAGTAACTAAATCGCTAATCCGTTCTAACTAACCACCTAAATCCTACTTAGCCTAAACTAATCAACCCTTAAGCATCATTAACTCCATAAGCAGATTTTAGTAAATAAACTCACTGGTTTAGCGATCTGGTGAGTCCACGATGACGGCAATGCGGAGACGGGCGACAACCTCCGAAGCGGCGACACCCTACGAGGCTTGGAAAAGGTTCAAAATGGGCCTCGAAGGTCCACGACTGGCTAAGGGCTTTGGTTTTGCTCTTGGGCCGAGAGAGGTGGCGCGGGGCTTGGCTTGGGTTGGAAATGGCCAGGCGGGCTGCTAGGTGGGCGGGCGGAGCAGGTGGTGGCTTTCAATGGCGAGACAGGTGGCCAAGCGGCTTTGACAGCTAGGGACGGTGGCTCCAAGGCATTGGGAGGCGAGGCTGGGCACAATTGGAGGAGGAACGGCGTACGGGATGGGCGCAGCTCGCGCAACGGCAAAACGGCGAGGGCAAGGGGTCCGGCGGGCTTGCAACGGCCAAAGGGGGGAGTTGGCTGGCTTCCTTTGCAACTTTTGAGCTAAAAAACTCTTCTAATGGAGAAAGGTGGCTGCTGCAGAAGAAGTGGGGACAACAGATGGCTTGAGGGGACCATGAAGCCTTCTAGAAGCCAAAGTTGTCTCCTTTTAGCTTATCCAATAAGCCCCACCTCTCCAGCCTTGGTAAGCAGCTCCTATCCACTTCAAAACTTTCCCAACATACTTGCCAAATAGTCTAAAAGGTTGTGCACCAAGGGGGCCTATGAATTTGACACCAAATTCCCTAAATTGAGCTAAATTTCTCTCCAATTGGATTCAATTCGGCCCCCATAAATCCACTAAGGTGTCCTCGACCAAATTGACATTTTTCCTCGCTAATAGAACCAACTTGAATCCCAAAAACGCAATAAAAAACGGTCCCCTGAATTTTCCGGACAAAAATGGCTCTATATTGAATTTTCGCCAAAAATCTCGGTTTGTAGAATAATCTTTGGAGAATGAGTTGACGTTCCTAAAATGAATCGTGACATGACAAAACTTTTAATTTCTAAAATCGGATTCGGATTCGCGGTTAATTTTAATCTGGCGTGATTTTAGAGTGACCTAGCTTACCGGGTAGCTTTTAGGAATTTTTGGTGCAATTGACCCATGGTCGATTTATTTCAAGCCAAAGTGTACATCTTCGACACATTGACGGCTCTTAGTTATCGTGAAAATCTTGAGATTTCAAATACGGGCACAGGGTACCAAAATGACAGAAAAATCGTTAAAGTGCTGATTGACGAGAATTTTGCAATATGGTGGAATCACTCACACACTAATCACAAACCTCTATCGAATCGACCTATCTCCGGTCTCTAATCGATTTCGATAGTGCCGTAATGACCTTTACAGACTAGCATGGTCGAGCACTCAATTTATGGTCAAATTATCAAGTCTATTGCGTTAAAATCCTTTAACGGCTTCACTTGATAGGCTAGTTATCTCGTGAGTGGCCAACTCAGAGAAAAAACTATAGGCGCGTTGATGAAAAACTAAACTTATCCAATCAAAGACAGAACCTGAAAATCAGGATGTCATAGGGCACATATGATACGAACAACCTAAATCAAGAATCCAGCTATCATTGAATTTGATATTTTATTTATCATCTGCAACCAATAACCAATCTTCGTTTTGTTTTTAAGCAACACTAGCTTAAGCGGGGTTTTCGTTTCCTTGATTATGTCTGGTCTAGTAGTTCTTATTGTTTTGTCGATTTGCACTTCTTTGATTTTGCTGATTCATATTTTCTCTTTGTTGTTTTGCTTTTAATGTTAGACAATTTACTTGATATGCCCTTTAGACTTACAATAGTTGCAAATTAGATCTCTATGCTTTGATTTTGATCTAAACCTGCCACCATTACTTCTCTCAACAAACTTTCCTCTAGCAGTTAAACTAGTCCCATGATCATTACTTCCTTCAAAAGTCAATTCTGTATCTAGTTTCTACTTATTTAGGAGACTAGTCTTGACATCTTCAACATCAATAGTTTCTTTACTAACGGTCTTGGTTTCTCTAAAATTCTTATAAGAAGAAAGTAGTGAAACTAACAATAGGAGAGCCTAATTCTCATTTTCAACCTTAATATCAATAGTTCTTAATTTAGAGATGATAGCATTGAATTCATAAATATGAGATTTAAAAGAAGCACCTTCAGCCATATGAAGAGTGAAGAGTCGTTGCTTGAGCCTCAACCAATTGGTGAGGGATGTTATGAAAAAAATACATTCTAATTTATACCATAAACCTATAACTATTTTCTGATCTTGTATCTCCTACATAACTTCATTCGTGAGGCACAACTAAATAGCATGCACGACTCTTTCATCCAATTCTTCTCATGTTTCATCTAACGTGCTTTCCACTTTCTTCCCTTTCCAAACAGAGTTTTCTTCAAACCCTGCTATGTAAGAACAACCAACATACGAACTTGCCATAGATTGAAATTGCTGCTCCAATCAAACTTCCCAATATCAAATTTCGTTGTTGAACTTGAAGCCATAACCAGAAGATCAAGAAAACCCTAAGGCTCTAATACCAGTTTGTTATGGTAGATGTGGAAACTAAAATGAAATTGAAATTGAGAATAATAAAAGAACATCGGATTTTCGTGGAAACTTTTGCAGGAAAAACCACGAGGGGAGAAGAAGCAAAATCCACTGTAGAATTTCAAGGATTACAAAAGATGGCTATGAAAAACTAAAACTTTTTCTATCTCAACTTCTTGAACTAATAACTTGAGAAAAATAATAGTTATATTGTCCTCAAGCCCTAACATTAACCCAAGCCCATACAAAAAAAAATGATTCAAGACATAGTCAACACAAACTCTATTTTTGTAAGATACATACATATATATGCTATACTTTGCAATATTAATATATAGTTAGATGAAAAAGTTATAGTCTGTGGTTGCAACTATCTTTGTAGTTAATTTTTAAATGTTCTTGTACTTGACTCTATTTTTGTAAGATATATAGATATATAAATATATAAATATATAAATATATGCTATATTTTGCAATATTAATATATATTTAAATGAAAAAGTTATAGTTTGTGATAATATTTCAATGTTCTCGTACTTGTCTATAGATATATACTATTTTAAAATATACATATAGGCTGAAAGTAATATTCCATGGTTGCGCCTATTTAATAATATGAACATTAGCAAATTAAAGAAGAACCACTATTTTATTTTATTTTGTTGAAAAAGAACTACCGATTAAGGGTTTGTTCGTTTCACAGAAAATATCACGTAATTTCAAGAAAATGACTATATTTTTTGATATTTGGCTGAAACCTGAAATTTGAATGAAAAATGTTTTCCGTTGTTCGTTATCTAATTTGATTTTTGGGAAAATTACCAAAAAAATAAATTTTAATATTTTTAATTGACCAAACAAATTAAAATTTAATTTATATGTATATATTTTTAAAAATGAATTTATTTTTAAATTTTGGTTTTTTTTATTATTTTTAATTTTTCTTTTTCTTTTCCTCCCTCTTTCTTCCTCCTCCTTCCTCCGTTGCGGCGTGCCTTGACGTGGTCGGCTGCCTAGCGACCGACCAAGACGCAATCGCCAAATCCAAAGGTGAACTCAAGGCTCAGCCGATCGAAGGCTCGAGGCTTGAGGCTAGGTGAGCCGCGAGCTAGCGGCCAACGAACGCGGCTCACCTAGATCAGCTGAGCCTCGAGCTCACCGACCCGATCCTAGCAAGCTCGAGCTCCCGAGGCCGGCAAGTTCGCGGCTCACTCGATCCAAGGGAGCCCGAGCTCCACCGAGGTTGGCAAGCTCGTGACTCGTCGGATTTGGCCTTGGGCGAGACTGGAGTTGGCTTGTGGCCGCTGACTGGCCAAGGAAGAAGAAAAAGAAAAAGGAAGAAAAAGAAAAAGAACTAAAAACTCAATTTGAAAAAAAAAGAAAAAAGAAAACATAAAAATAAAGAAGATGGGGAAAATAAAAGAAAATAAAAAATAATTCGAATTAAAAAAAAAAAAAAAAAAAAGAGGAGGAGGAGGAGGAAGTGAGGGCTTATAAGCTATGAAGCATGGACACGTTGTCCATGCTTCGTGTCGTGTCCGACACGTGTCGGAGCGTGTCCGGCACGTCGACACGCTCGGACACGCTCGGACACGCTCGGACACGCGGTCAACGCGTGTCGAGTTTTTTGACACGTAGTTTGTCAACTTTTTTTGACTCGTCTCGACACGCGTGTCGGATGGAAGCGAGGGCGAGGGAGGAGAAACGAGGCCGCGAGCAACGGCGAGCCCGCGACGGCGAGAAACCGCCAGAGAAAGAGTAGAGACCGAGGCAAGGGCGGCCGTAGAGACTGAGGCGAGAGCGGCCACGGTGATGCTGCGGGATCGGCGACAAGGCTGCAACTGCAAGTGAGGAAGGACTGAAGGCGAGGTGGAGGAGGAGGAGAAGGATTGAGAGGAAGAGGAGAGGAAGGGGGTCGTACAGAGGTCGTCCAGCGAGGAGATGGATCGAGAGGAAGACCGTGCGGCGAGGGGAAAAAAGTGAGGAGAGGAAGGGGTTGCGAGGTTGTGTGGCGAGGGGAAAAAAGTGTTTCGGTAGCTAGGGTTTTGGAAACTCAATGGGGTGAAGTGAGTCAGTGACAGCCTGTCACGTGGGTGGGGGAGGGGAAAAAGTGAAATAAAGTTGGGGTGGGGGAAATAGTCTGACGTGGGAAGGTAGGGAAAAAAAAATTGAAATAAATTTAGGAAGGGGAGAATAGTCTCTCGTGGGGGAGAGGGAAAAATTGAAATAAGTTTGGGAGTGGGGGGAAACCTTTTTTAATTGGAAAAATTAAATAAATGAAATTAAAAAATAATTTTAAAAAATAAAAATACTGAATTATAAATGATAATAAATTTTGATCATTGTAAAAAATCATAGATTTATTTAAATAAGTTGATTCTAATTTCCAAACATGGATACATATTAATTATGAATATGTCTTTCGAATTTCCAATGAATTAATTTATTAGTATTATTAGTGTAAATTCAATGTAGGCTCTTTTTTAATTAATTAATTATTTATGAATTTAAATCAAATTAATTAAAAATAAAAATATTTATTTAATATTTAACGTGTCGGAATGTGTCGAAATTCTCTACTTTTTGAGAAATGACGTGTCGCGTGTCGTGTCGTGTCGTGTCATGTGTCGCGTGTCGCGTGTCGGTTCTACATAGCTTATAAGAGTGTGAGATAAGAGAGATCAAGGAAAATACTTTCCACTTTTCAAAAGTGGAAAACATTTTCCCCTAGTTTAGAAAACTTTTTTCCCTTCATGAAAAATGTTTTCCCCAAGCAATTCATTTTCTATGAAACGAACACTGAAAAATTCGAAAAATATTTTCCCAAAATTTATTTTTCGTGAAATGAACGGAGACAAGCAATTTATTGAAGAAAATTCAAAGGGTTTCTATGACATATAGTGCATATATCATCAATATATTGTGTTAGAGGATCTTTAAAAAAGTTAATAACATGACACCATCGATCTGACTAATAAATAACATTAGAGGTTCAATAAAAGAAATTCATCACTAAGGAATTATAGCCCATCCCTTACAAACAAATAAATGTTACAAATTCAATGGATATTCTGAAAGTTGTTGTTAAAATGCAATTAAGTTTTAAAACTTTCAATAAGTGCTATCAAATCCTAATTAAGTCTATTCATGAACTTTGTTCAATTTCATTGATTGAAGAAGTTGACGTGACTTTTTATTATTTTTTGAAGTGATATGCATTTTAGAAAAAAATTGAGATAAAACAAAGGATTAATATCATGAAAAATCTCAAATTGATACAGGCGATCATTTTTAAGAAAATCTTTTTAAAGTCTTTCATTTTCCGTGAAAAAAAAAACATACCATTTATATATGCTTGTTTACTTAAAAGAGTGATGCAAAGCCAATAAAGAACATTAATGACTAGGTCTCGGGAGATTTATTAAGCATTACAATAGAGTAATATTGCAAATTTTCTATATCTTGACCAGGATCGTGATACTCACAGCCAACGCCTTCAGATAAAAAATTTCTTCCATCAAATATGTTTAACAAATCTCGCCCTGACGGCACTCATTAGCATTGGTAAAAATAATTTTTGCCCTCCGAAAACTCCGCTTGTCCCGGATCGTTGAATGAATAAAAGGCGCGCATTGATCGCAACTAGCTTCCCAATTCAGTATAATACAATACCGATTCTCGAAACTGATCCACGTCGTTCCAAATTATAAAAAGATTAAGAAATGATATGATGCTTGAAACATCATAGATTCACTGGAATGGCAGACGGGAAAATAAATTCCTACAACAGACTTCATGGTTAGTACAAGAAAAACCTACAAGAACTGCCAAGGGCCGGTGGCCACCATCATGCAAGTACATTGGCATTTGTTACCTAACATAAATCAATCAGTAATCTACAAAAGGCAACTTCTGCCCAGGTGCCCATGAAAGCCACCATTAAGTACAGAAGCTCTGTTTCTAATAGCAATGGCAAAGTCAGAAGCTATTTCCATGTCAAACTTCAATCTTCCAGACGGTCAGTCCAAGCAACGCTGTCTGGTAAGGATTGTAACCTGCCTTGCGGAGCAGCGAATCTACCGAACCACATTCCTCACCACCGAACCGACAAACTATGCAAGACAAAGTGATGCGAGATGTGGAATCTTGTCCTGTACAGTTTCTCAGGATCATCTGGCCTTCAGTTCCTTGTGCTTCAGCAAGGAGCGATCCACGGTGCATACCCGCTACTGCAAGAGCTATGCCCTGCCTTTCACGACTAGACAATCTTGATGCAAATGTGAGGTGGCTGTGGCAGCAGAAGATGTGGACACGGCTTCTTCGTTCTGATGCAAGTTATATGCTTCAGTATCTATCTCGCGCAAGCCTGCCGCTTCTGAGATTTAAGCCTTCACTTCTCGGAAACTCTCCTCTGATAGGGAAACCTCCGCAAGGAGTCTCCATGCGTAGTCCTCCAACGCATTTTCAAAGTCCTCGCGTCTCTTCAGCACTATGTGTCCGCCAATCTCCCAGACGACGGGATTTACTTGAGTTTCCAAAAGTTCTTGGCTCACTTCTCCCCGAGCTTGCTTCTCCGCATAACACTGACCATTGACAGAGAGCACAATTAGATGCGCGATAACTAAAAACTTATGATGAAGATACACAACCTTGTTCTGTGGTGACCACCAGAATTTACTGAGAATTAATAACATTTCCTTATACTCAGAATCCTAACTAGCCCCTTAAACACAACTCATGACTCGAAGTTCCTTTCTAGTGTGAGATTTGGACCTATGAAAAATAAGCCTCGTAAACAAAGATGAGTCTTTGTGTGCCATGATTAAATGGACCATATATGAATTAATGTTAAAATATGATCCATTTTGTGAAAAGTCTAGAACTCACTAGACCACTCATGTTTAATGGAGAAGGAGCAAAATCAGCAGCAACAAGTTAAAGAAGACTCTCAAACGCTGAAGAATTTTCTGGTACGTGGGCAGCAGACCACGTGGGCAGCAAAAGCAAAAGAAAAGTCAAGAATAACGGCTGAAAAAACCAAAACCACTCCTTCCTTTGTAATACTTACTTTCATAATAAAAGTTCTTCTTTTTTAACCCATTCTCCCTTTGCCTTTATAGTCCTTTTATTCACACATAACACTTGCACACACACACACACACACGCTTCCGCAAAACACCAACAGTGGTATCAGAGCCACGTCTTTGGTTGGTGTCAGGCGTCTGTCCTACCTACCCACTCCTAAAACTACCATTTCCAAATACCTACTAACTAAACCATGGCCAACTCTACCTCGTCCTCATTTTCCATTCCCATTTTTGATGGGAACAACTATGACTTTTGGAGCATAAAAATGACTACATTCTTGATGGCCCAAGACTTATGGGACATCGTGGAGAAAGGTTACGAGGCTCCGCCAGAAGGTGCAAGTGTTTCGAAAGATCAACTACAAAAGGATGCAAGGGCGCTGTATTTTATCCAGCAAGCACTCTCGGAAACCGTATTTCCGAGAATAATTGGAGCAAGGACTGCAAAAGAGGCTTGGGATATATTACGAGAAGAATTTCAAGGATCGGAAAAGGTACGCATTATTCGCCTTCAAACACTAAGAAGAGAAAGGCCTTCCCAACACTTTCTGGGCAGAAGCAGTTTATACTGCTGTATACCTACTAAACAGGTGTCCAACTAAAGCAGTTCAAAATAAAACTCCAGTCGAAGCATGGAGTCGACGGAAGCCTTCAGCAAAGCATCTCAAAGTGTTTGGATGCATTTGCTACGTCCACATCCCTGCTCAAAAAAGGAGTAAACTAGATGAAAAGACAGAAAAAGGAATATTCCTTGGCTACAGTGACCAATCAAAAGGCTATCGAATTTACAACCTAAGAACTAAAAAGTTAATGATTAGTCGAGATGTCGAGTTCGACGAGAATGCTGCCTGGAATTGGGAGAGCGAGAAGATCGAGAAGAAGTACATCACCTTGCCAGACATACCACCTGCTCAAGAGGAGTCAACGTCACAAGAAGAAGGAGTAGTACCGGATTCCACCACTCATGACATAACTCCACCAAGCTCTCCAAGAGCAACACAAGAAGAGTCTACTCCAGAGTCTCCAGTATTAAGGGTAAAAGCCCTTAGAAGAATTTACGATACATGCAATTTTGCTATTTTGGAACCAGAAAACTACGAACAAGCATCCAAAGATGAAGTTTGGATAAAAGCCATGGAGGAAGAGATCAAGATGATCGAGAAAAATGAAACTTGGGAGCTTGTCGATCGACCCAAAGACAAAGAGATCATTGGTGTCAAGTGGGTCTACAAGACGAAGCTCAATGCGGATGGATCAATCCAAAAGCATAAAGCAAGGCTTGTGGCAAAAGGGTACTTGCAACAACCAGGTATTGATTATACTGAAACTTTTGCTCCCGTCGCTCGCCTTGATACTATTCGAGCACTTATAGCTTTAGCGGCACAAAAAGAATGGAAGATTTATCAACTAGATGTGAAGTCGGCGTTCCTAAATGGATATCTTCAAGAAGAAATTTATGTAGCTCAACCATAAGGCTTTATTGTCAAAGGCAATGAAGAAAAAGTCTTAAAGCTTAAGAAGGCCCTATACGGGTTAAAACAAGCACCACGTGCGTGGTATAGTAGAATAGATGAATACTTCATCAAGCAAGGATTTAGGAGGAGTATGAGTGAGCCAACACTCTACATCAAGACCCAAGGTAAGTCCGACACTCTCATTGTCTCTCTATATGTAGATTATCTCATATATACAGGAAACAATGAGACAATGATCCGAGAATTTAAAGAAGAAATGATGAAGACATTTGAAATGACGGACTTGGGCTTGATGAACTATTTCCTCGGTATTGAAGTTAATCAAGATAAAGGAATTTTCATCTCACAAAAGAAATATGCAGAAAAGCTCCTTGAAAAATTCAAGATGAATAATTGCAAAATAGTGGCAACACCACTTGTAATGAATGAGAAACTATTGAAAGAAGATGGAGCAGAAAAAGCAGACGCTTCACTCTATAGAAGCCTAATTGGGAGTCTACTATATCTCGCTGCTACACGGCCAGATATTATGTATGCAACAAGTCTACTATCACGATTCATGCAAAGTCCGAGTCAAATACATTTTGGAGCAGCCAAGAGAATTCTAAGATACTTACGAGGAACCACTGATTATGGTATTTGGTACCGACCTAGTACAACAACTAAGTTGATCAGTTATACTGATAGCGATTGGGCGGGATCATCTGATGACAGGAGGAGTACAACTGGTTATGCATTCACATTAGGGTCTGGAATATTTTCATGGATATCTAAAAAACAAGACTCAGTGGCATAATCCACTGCAGAAGCAGAATATGTTGCGGCTGCTACAACTACTAGTCATGCAATATGGCTTCGAAGAATTTTAGAAGACATTGGAGAACCACAAATGGAATCAACACCAATATTTTGCGACAATAAGTCCGCAATTGCAATATAAAAAAATCCAGTATTTCATGGAAGAACCAAACATATCGACATTAAATATCACTTCATTCGTGAAGTACAAAGCAAAGGAGAGATTGAATTGAAGTATTGTAAAACTGAAGATCAAATTGCAGACATATTTACCAAAGCATTACCATCTACAAAATTTAAGACATTGAGAGGGATACTTGGAGTATCACAAAAATGGATCAAGGAGGAGTGTTAAAATATGATCCATTTTGTGAAAAGTCTAGAACTCACTAGACCACTCATGCTTAATGGAGAAGGAGCAAAATCAGCAGCAACAAGTTAAAGAAGACTCTCAAACGCTGAAGAATTTTCTGGTACGTGGGCAGCAGACCACGTGGGCAGCAAAAAGCAAAAGAAAAGTCAAGAATAACGGCTGAAAAAAACCAAAACCACTCCTTCCTTTGTAATACTTACTTTCATAATAAAAGTTCTTCTTTTTTAACCCATTCTCCCTTTGCCTTTTTAGTCCTTTTATTCACACATAACACTTGCGCACACACACACACACGCTTCCGCAAAACACCAACAATTAAACTCCAACCACAACGGATCATCTTGAAAGTGCTAGTACCCCTATTAAATTGCACAGTGAAACGGCTTATGGACATTAAACTGTCAATCTGTCGTGAAAGGAAAAAATGAAAAGTTACCTGTGGAAATAGAAACACTCTTTTACCACAATCGGCGATCAGTACATTGAAGGGGATGTTGTTGTGCTGAAGGCGTATGAAGGAATTAGCAACTGCACTGGACAGATCCCATAAAGTGTCTCTACCCTCAAACACAAGTGAACGGACTGGGAATTTCAAGAGTTGCGAAACAACTACTCCATTTCTCAGCATGCTTGTGGAAGTCATTACTCTCAGAGTAGGAACCTTTTCGACCGGGAATGGAGAAGCCAAATAATACGCCTGTAATAACAAGAAAAATGAGGTAAGTAAGTAATGCTACTGGGTGGGATAAAAAAGTTAGAATCTCCTTCCATAGAAAAAGAAAGTAGCTCAATCAGCTAGTCAATATTATGGATCAAAGGGTGTTTATGTTACCTGAAAGTGAAGATGGTTAATGGTGGCGAATGTGCCTAGACTGTTGTAACCCACTCTGAAGAAAGGATCTGCTGCCTCTTTGGCCAAAGACAGAGCCAGAAAGAAGCTCATTCGGTTGATCCTCTGAGGCAAGCAGTCGAGAACATGGGGTATAAGGAGAATGTGCCCATACTCAATGGGGCTGACCTGCAGAAGTTTAACCACCTTATTCATCAGCAGCTAGTGGACATCAGTGAAGCTATGCATAATGTTTAGTGTTAAGGAAGCAACGGACTTACGTTGATAGCTACAACATTAGGAGAAGTAGGCTTGAAACTGGCGGGTGCACTGGGGAAGAAGTGACTGTAGCAGTCATCACTTTGTTCAAACATAAAAAGCACTTCCTCGTGGCCCACTTTGGTGAAATTGAACTTCTTCTCATCGAAATCCTGGAGAACTTGATCTACTCGGAACTCAGTTGGGCGTTTTTTGAGGTGGCGCCCTCGTTCAGCTGCACAATGAAACCATAGTCGCTAGGAATAACCTTTGTCTTGCATTTAGTTACATCGTAGCAAAATAGACGTCGATTCATCCGATTCTTCCACTGTCCAAGTAAGAGATTGAGCAGGAAAGAAGTCTCAGGTGGTTTTTGATAGAAGATGGATTCTTCAGCGCAATCTTCTCCCTTGAACGTGTACAGAGGAAGGTCTGATGCTGCAATTAGCAATTAAATCAGGCACAAGCCAGTGCCAACATAGAGAAAGTAATGAACCAAACATCCGCATCCCCTCTATCTCTCTCTCTCTCTCTCTCTCTCTCTCTCACCACATATAATGAATTTTATATATACACATATGTCTTTAATTGAATATACTGCTGCTTTTTTATCCTCTAGGGTATGACGACAGCCTTTATTTTTCTCTAATCTTTGATTCTTGATTCCTATATTGTCGTTCTGCAGGCAGTGGAGAACGATTGAAGATCAAGAAAAGCTGCTGACCATTGCTATAAAAAATTTGCATCCCTCCAATTAAATAAGGATCAGAAAACCCCCGTAGAACTTGAAGCTCAATCAAGAGTTCACCTTCCAGCATATAATATGGTAAAAAAAGAAGATGGTCCACCTCATTTTATTCCAATTTCACAATTAGCTTTATACACCAGCAATCAAAAGTTTGAAACCTCATGGTCATAACTTAGGCGCAAAACAAAGAAAGCCAAATACAATGCGTAATTGCTGGTAAATAGTCTGCAAAGCCCAAGAACTTAAATGGAAATCTTTTCTGGCAAGAAAACTACACTGGCCTTAGAACAATCAGAACATCAAAGAAATAGGGACGAAGCACGTAACTAATTAAAATAATATGAATTTATCAAAGCTAATGTACCCAATCGTCTCTATGTAAGACTCTTTGTGGCATAAAAGAAACATCCAAATCGAACCATCTTCTAATATGCACACAAAGTGATAAACATTTGATATCTGCAGATCATGAGAAAGGTAAACCATCCAAACCCAACAAAAACAATCTATTCATCTTCAAATATATGACTAAACCGCAAACAATCAGCGAGAATGTTCTAATTTTCATAGGCCAAAAGGAAAAGGAAAGGAAGAGTGTGATCACAGGGGACTTACCAGGCAAACAGCACTTTCCGAGGCAATTGCGACCACATCCCTTGGCTTCCCCTTCAACAGCAACGGCAGCATTATCCTTCTCGCCACCCTCCTCCTGATAATTCGACACCACCGTGGCGACCCTCTTGATCGTCAACATCCTTTTGTCGTTCTAACCAAGGCCCTATTAATACACCGGAACGTACGTGTTGCAGCACAACAGCTACCCACGAAAACAAAAGGGTGTCCCCCAGGATCCGCCGCCGGCTCAGAAGATGCGACCCCTGGAAGAAGATAGCGCAGTTGGCTTCGCTCTGGTTTCTTGTCTCTGTCCCAGTGAAATTCGGAGAGTTCCTGTCGGAGCTTTCGTCCGTCGTGGAAACGCCGCTTCTTGCCAACCGGGCTTCAGGTGATTCTGCTTCTCTCTCTCTCTCTCTTTCTTGAGGCGGCCAAATAGGGAGGACGGAGTCTGTATTTATAAGTTGGCGGAGCGAGATCCTTTTCCGAACTGAAGGTCGGGAACGAGACGTTGATTACTGAAAGTCAAAGAGGGACGTGACCCCTCCGATCCATTCGTATCCACCGGCTGCGAAGTGCTTTGACTTTTCTATAGAAGATCGCGCCGCTAACGTTCCGTGTTACGCGGTGGAGGTGCTGCAGCATGTAGAGGGCGGTGGAGGTGCTCCCTCGGATCTCGACAGATCCGCATGATCATGACATGCATTAGGCTCATCAGACGGATTCCCTGAATAACTTCTTCGAACTCATATCGACCTGTCAATTTTGGTCTATTCCCGTCTTATTTCGAACATTAGAAGCGATAACAAAATTCGAAAAAGAAGAATTGCATGGAAAATACTGTAAGAAGTCATTTGGGAGCATCATTACTCAAATGCTACCGCAGATTCATACGAAGAAATTATCAAAAGGGTTGTATTTGCTAGACAATGTTGTCAACGGGTCCTAATTGGGGCTAATTGTCTATTGGTCGATTTTGTGTGTCGATTACCGTGTAATCGTGTTGTGTTAATGTTATACAATTTGTTACGTGTCAGCTGTTAATTTTCAAATCTTGCTCGTGTTTAGGTAGAAACGTGTGCAAGTTGACCTTTAGCAATATAGCCTTATGTTGGGAAAATTACAAAAAAGTTTTATAACTGTTGTAATCATACAAATTCAGTTCTAAATTTATTTTTGTAGCCTCAATAAGTCTTAAATCTCTTGCATTTATACTAATTTAATTTATCTGGCTAATTTTGGCCAATTATCCTCCTACGTGGAGCCACCAACAATGATATAGACAATTTTTATTAATATTTTAATTTTTTTGAATTTTTTATTTTATTTTTCTTGTTTTTATTTCCCTTCTTCTCTTCCTTTTGCCTCCAATTGCTTGTCAACTTGGCGATTAGTCAAAGGCAGAGCTGGCAAGGTCCCTTACCAGCCTTTAGCTAGCCTTGTTAGTGGCTAGATGAGGCTCGACCCTCGCTAGCCCAACAAACAACTTGGGCAAGGCCACCCTCGTAGCCTCTAGCAAGGGTAGAGCCTCACCAGAAGTGAGCGAGGCTCACCTAAGGGTGGCGAGGTCAACCTCATCAGTGCTCGCCTCTGGTTGGTTGCCGGACCAATGACCGGCTAGAGGAAGAAGGAAGAGAAAGAAAGAAAAAAAGAACGAGAAAAAAAAAAGAATCCAAAAAAAAAAGAAAAGAAAAAATAAGTAAAAAATTCAAAAAAATGTTGAAATATTATTAAAAATTATCCACGTCAACGTCGGTGATGTCATATAAGACGGCTAGCATTCATGTCAACGTTGGTCAGTTAAATTGGGTAGATAAATTGAATTGACACAAATACAAAAGATTTAAGACTCATTTTGAAAGAAAAAATGTTTATGATTGAATTAATATAATTGTAATAGATTTATGATTGTTTTTTGGTGATTTTCTAGCCTTTTGTGACACCAACACAACTTACGAACACGACTTGTTGGTTACTAACACAAGCTTGACTCATTACCCGCCGAGATAATAGACGCACTTTGAGATTGCCCATCAAAGAAGCACGGAAAGAAACTACTACAAAAAAGTTTCAGGAGTTTCGAAAGGAAACTCGGAGCTTGTATTGGTAATGAGTTGAGAATTAGAATTGGAATAAATTTCTTCTTCTTCTTCTTCTTTTCCAATTCTTATAGGGGCATTTTGATCTTTTTTTCTCAAGATTATAGTGTCGTTTGTTTTGTAAAAAATAAATGATTTGAAAAATATTTTTTTGAAGATGATCGTTTATATTGTTTTTAACAATGAAAATATAAAAATATATCTTCACCGTTCATGAAAATATTTAGACATAAATCGTTATCGATAATGATAATATTTTCTATTGATTAATCATTTCAACCAAGACAAGTGATTATTTTTAGGAAAATATTTTCCAAATCACTCATTTTTTGCGAAACAAATAAATGTGGACATGTAAATTTGAATGTAATTCTTGGTAATTTTTTTAAAAAATTGATTTTTTGCGTGTTCTTTTTCTTTTTATGAAGATTTAAAATTTATTGTCAAAGAAATTTTGCGGACCTACTCGCCTATTGTCAAGTTTCTTAAGTGGAGATAACAACAATATCTTATTTTGTGTTTTCATCCTTTACATTCACTTTTCAATTATCCATAATGAGTCATCCATTAGAACCTTTAATTACTTGAGCTCTGCAAAGTGCAAAGGGAGTTTTCCATAGTAACAAATCTCACATTTATCTGAGAAGCAGTTGCGTATGTATGTCATTAAAGAAAATTAAGCAGCGATGGCAAATGCTTCACAAGGTACTTTATAATTGTGAGAAAATAGGTTTTCCTTGTTGGATGATGACATTATCGGATTATAATTGTTAAAGTATCGCTTGTTTACAATATTTATATTATGTATATGTGAGAGTGCTAGTATGAACAAAATAAAGGAGTTAGGGAAGAGAATAAGAACACGAGATTTATAGTGGTTCGGCTTAATCCAAGCCTACGTCCACTCTCCCACGATAACAGCCTTCTTGGCTGGATTCCACTATGCAATCAACAAGAGATTACAACTCCGAGTGCAAACACTTAGTAGTAGATCACACTATCACACTAAGTCACTCTCTTGGTATTTCTCTCACAATTACAAACGTTTAAGCTCTTAAGAGACAAGTATATGATCTAAAGTCGCTTAGACTTTGGAATTATAAATTCTACGCTCCGTCTCTTACTTGCTCATCGGTCCATGATCTTCTTAAATACTCCTCCACTTCCAAACTACCGTTGGACAGCATCCCGGAGAATCGTCTTCCAATATACCCATTGGACAGCTCTGTATCTTAGAAGATTTGGTAGCCGTTGAGTGACAAAGGTAAAATCCCAAATTGATTCCGATCGCCCATACAAACGAAATCTTGGTTTCCATAAGTAAAGCTTCTTCGTATAGAAAGATCTTGTCTTCAATCAAATCAATCTTGATGTGGAATCCAAACCAGATCACTAGCCGTTGTATGATTGGGCTTGAGTTACGATTCATCGAATCTGGATGTAAAGTCCGAGTCTTGAGACTTTACGATATGAGTCTTGAGACTTTACAACCTGGGTCTTTAGACTTTACAATCTGAGTCTGTAGACTTTACAATCTGAGTCTCGTACCCGGTTCAGCTTCAAGCATAGAGTCTGTCTTCGGACTTTGAGTCTTGAGTCCGACAGGTCTTCAGACTTTGAGTCTCGAGTCCGGCGGTCTTCAGACTTTGATAATATCCTCTACATGTTCTATTATCTGCATGGTCTATTACTCAACCATCAAACATGTTAGTAGCCTTTGATTTATTTTGTCATCTTCAAAACATCATAAGGGATTTCCCTAACAATATGTGATCTCCTTACACCTATCAATTTAAGCTTTTAGGTTAGGCATTCTAATATGGTATGAGAGTCACGGGTTCTTTATATGTACATGATCTCTCTCTCGTTAATTTTCGAATTTCCAAGTCAGAATGCGCCCACCTTGTATGATAGTAATCACTTTGTTGTTGAGATGGACTCATGGTCTCTAAAAGTTGATAGCTATCCTAATTCACTTAATCTTCATGCAAGTAATAACTGAAGGTGTTAGGAAGCAACGACCTTCCATGGCGAAGTGAGATGGGAAATCTACCTACCAAAGCAATCAACCTCGACCACGATAAAACTGTTACAGCAATAAGAGAGCATATATTTGAGAATCTTTTCTACGTAGAAAAACCACAGTACGACGAATCTATTAATCCACTTCAATCAAGAATTACAAGAGGTTCAACCACATCGAGAACATACGAAGACACAAGCTCCCCCTTCTACAAGCTAAAACACCACCAATTCCAAACCAATCTCTCTAAGAGCAAACCCAGCTAGGAAGCTTGGGACAATCTTGAAGAAGAACTACTAATGTAGACACCTTACTTTTTACTAGACCCGTTAAACGGGTGGGTCGGGTTGGGTTTGGGTCGGGTCATAAATGGTCCGACCCAAATCGACCCATTTAACCCGTTTATGACCCATTTATTGTAGTGCAAATTTTTTAACCCATACCCGACCCATTTAACGAAACATAAAAAAGCTTATAATTTTTTAACCCATACTCGACGCTCGCCTGGCCGGTCGCCGGCCATCGCCGTGCCGGCGACCGGAGGAAGAAGAAAGAAAAAAAAAAGAAAGAAAGAAAAAATAAAAAATAATTATAATTTCGGTTTTTATAAAAAAAAAATTGTAAAGTTAAATAGAAGAGAAAGAGATAATGAGGTTTTAAGTCAAAAATGGGTTGATAAATGGGTGATAAACGGGTCAGAGAGCTGACCCATTTAAAACCCATATATCTTAGTGTTTACCCATTAAAACTTATTATGGGTGCTTTATAAGATAAAGCTTGACCCATTAATGACCCATTTAACCATAAATGGGTCCATAAATGGGTTGCACAACCCATTTAACACCTCTACTTTTTACTAAGGGTAGGACCAAAGATGACCAAGAATGTTACTTCCTTGAAAGTTTGATTTTTGGTACAATTGAGTTGTGCTCATAAAGAGTTTTGCCAAAAAAAGTAAAGAAAATAAAAGAAAAAAAATCTAATTCCCCCAAATTAGATTGTCGGATGTTAAGATATCACATTTTTTAACCATCGACATCATATCAATGGGTGTCCAGAATATATAATATGATCCAATCGATAAATTCCACCTTAAAATTCAAGTCATAAACTTTTCAACGCCACAAGAATCATGGTGATTACACTTTTTGACGAAGATAATATCATAACTTTTCATCACGGCCGTCCGTTCCAATTAATTCTCAAGAATATGAATTCTCAACATTTTTCGGTGATCAAGCTGCGTTTTTCGAAAATTTTGGTTCACAAGCTCTCCATGGGGTGTGAAACCGAGTCAAAAGTTATGTTCAATCAAAGTTTTGTTAACATTTTGAAAAGAAAAAGAAACAAAGAAAAAAGAAGAAGAAATGGTCAACATTAAGGGTCTGTTCGTTTCACAGAAAATTGGCCAATTCTGGAAAATATTTTCATGGAGGTCATTTTCTAGGAAAATGAGAATATTTTCCGTTGTTCGGCTAAAACTTGAAAATGTTTCGGAAAATATTTTCCGGTGTTCGGCTAAAACTTGAAAATGTTTCAGAAAATATTTTCCGGTGTTCGGCTAAAACTTGAAAATGTTTCGGAAAATGTTTTCCGGTGGTAAAGAAAATATTTTCTAACTCTTTTGCTTGGAAATAGTTTAACATGGTCTCTGTTGTAAAGTTGCTTCCTTTTTCCCTCTGGGTGTTTTCTTGATCGATCGAAAATATGGGCTAAAAATCAATGCCTCAAGCCATTGGTGTTCAACTCAGAATGAACCCACTTGGCAAAATTATTCTGGGAAACCAAACAACTGAACTTGGATTCATGTTTTGCATCTATTGCCATTTAAAATAGAGTTTCAGCTATTGAAGAACTATAGCTTTTTTAGCTAATTATGTTTCTTACCCATGCTAAAGTAGTTCCAAAATCTTCCACAATATTTGTGGAACCCATCCTGGTAATCGTCAGTGGAATATTAGCAAGTATAAATAGTGGCGAATTCTCCATATGAATCCAGAAGAGCATCAAAGATAAATTAGGCAAGCAGAGGGTCAATTACAAAACACTGCTATTTGACTACAGGTGTTAAATGTCTGAATCCAAAAGACAGTAATAACTACCCGGTTGACCTATGGATTTCATAAAGGCAAAAGCAGTCCTGCTTTAAGCAACTCATTCAGTTCATACTCTTTTGACCAGCAAACTCATTAGATCAAGCTATCAAAAATCTTGTGTTACCTCTGTTACCTTGAGACTTCTACTGAGCACCTTGCATAAAATTTATCAACCCATACACCCACCATACACCCAGAGACAAGTATATCACTAATGATGATCTCCTTTGCTTAGAAATTTATCAACCCATACTTTGCGAAGAGTCGCACTCTTCACCATGAATGCTTTTCCAATTTTTTCATTTTCAATTAGATGGTCAAAAACTGATCCAAGGGTAATTTCATCGTATCCATCCACTTTCATCACCTCATTGTAGAGTTGAGAGTAATAGACTTGAGAGTGATCCACATCCGTATGAGCCAATGACTTAATTGCCGAGGCCATCTCTCCAAGTTGTGTTGAAAGTGCAACATACTTGTCAGCATTGTTGGAACCTTTTCGCCTTTTGTGAGACCTCTTTTCTAAATGCACAGTAGAGGAAGATGTTTTCGAGCCCTTCATCAACTCATCGAAGTCATCGAAGTCATCACCTAAGTCGACAGGTGAGGAGTCAACTTCCTTTGCATCGATGTCCCCGAACTGCTTAGCAAAGCTTCCGGTGGCTATATCTCTCCCAACCACCACAGTCATCTCATCATACATGTCAATCATTTTATTCAAATACTTTCCATGAGAATGATGGACCTGTAAATGCACAATATTCATTCAATTATTAGTTCCACGGTTAGATATGAAAAAGAAGCTATTAAGCAGACAACACTTAGGCTTCAAGCTATGACAAAAACACGTTTGAAGCCCTTCATTTGTTTGTTCTTTTAGTCATTTTCCCTTCACAATTACGCCTAAATAGAAATTGCATTGTCAATCCATCTTTGCAAGCGAGGTTTCGAAAACGCCTATCAATGTCAGAATTAGCAACTCATTTGTGAACACCTAAATTGCAGAAGACATGGTGCCTTCTTAGGCTCTCACCACCTAAATTGCAGAAGATAAAGAGAAAAGAAGCAAACTTTACCAACCCTAGTCGCATTCCAGATATACCCAACAATCAAAATCAAAATCGCAGCACCAAAAGACATTGAGAAAATTTCCAGACATATAAATTGCTAGTATGACAGTCAATATTAAATTATGCATTACACTTGTAACAAAAACAGAAACAACACCAACACGATAACCTATGGCTTCAGTGAAACAGGGGTGACTAACAAGTTAATAATCTGCTCTTTTTTCTTCTTCTTTTTTCAATCCAGCATGTTAGCAAACACTTTAAAGTTTAAAAATCTTGACTGAGATGGTTAGGAAATTATCCCTTATATGCTGAGTAAGTATATAAAGACACATAAAACTGCTTATGTGAAACATTGGCTAAAACAATGTATTGAGCAAGTGATGAGAAAAATTACTGACACATATTGATCAAATTCATTTTTCCCAGCTATGACCATTTTCAACTTGTCATCCCAATTGAATCCACTCTTGCCACGCACAGTTTGAATCGTCTTCCAATTGCTTTTGACTGTCTTCAAATGGTTCTCAACATGGTCGGGCTCACAACAAACACTAAACTTCTCATTTATTGTATTGACAACTCGAGTAATTGAAGAGGGTTTCAATGTACTTGAAGGCTTGTTTCCTTTACTAGCTTCATCAGCGAGAATTTCAAGTAAAACACATTCTATAGGCTTCGACCATCTAAATTGCTTGACCTTCTCATCGTTTGCGTTACTTTTACTCATCATGATAACTACGTAACAACTTTAAACATTAGAATAAGAAAAAATATGATGAAGATGGACACATAGTAAATATTTAGAGATGATTATCATTAAAGAAATGAAAAGCACATGTTCAAAATAAAGCACTCAAAAGAAATAAAAGTAAAACTATTGGCTTCTTCTAATATTTTGATAACTAATCCACATTGCATGTGCAATCCTATCCCTCATTGATGCCCATATCCTATTTTCCTCCCTTTCCTCCCTTTGAGAAAGTTGGATTCTTGGATTTTCTCTTTGAGATTCCATTTGTCTATTCATCTCTTCCATGATAGAGTCATTGGGATCAACTTTCATAATAAAATTGTGAATGATACAACAAGCTAAGACAACTTCGACTTGTGTTCTAAATGACCAAAAAGGTTATGAACCCAATACTCGAAAACGCTTCTTTAGAACTCCAAATGCTCTTTCAATAGTAGTTCTTAGAGATGAATGCCGCAAATTGAATAGTTCCTTCTCGTTTTCAGGAGGGCAATCACTAAACTCCTTCAAATGGTATCTAACACCACGATAGGGAGAGATGATGCCATTTTGGATTCCATAACCAGCATCAACAAGATAATATTTTCCTACAAGTTATAAATAAGTTTATTATCAAGTTATTAATCTCAATTCACATAATGTGTGTAAATTCAATTTTCTTACCTCTAGGAATGTTCAATCCATTCGGCCTTGAAAGTGCATCGAGACAAAATACGTGAATCATGAGATGTGCCTTCCCAACCAGCTAATACATAAGAAAATCTCAAGTCAAATGTAACGGCAGCTAATATATTTTGTGTTGTTCCATCCTTCCGACCACGAAATCTTCCTTGAATTTCAAGAGGAACTGATGCACGTACATGAGTTCCATCTATTGCTCCAACACATTCCTAAAATAATCAATATAGTTACCAACCAAATACTAATGAAACTTCTCAAGCAATTTATAGACTTGTTTTTTCAAATTCCATACCTTAAAATATGGATAAAACCTTCGACTGTTACTTATCTCAGGAGGAGTGGAATTGCCTGGTTCTTTCACCACATGCTTGTATAATTTCAAAATCGCTTGCAGGACGATTTTGAAATATCTATGAACGGTGTCTATTGATCTATGAAATCTTCCCCCAATGACTCTAAACCTCACATTATGTCCAATGATATGACAAAATACCATAACTTGCTCCATACTAGAAACATTTACAGTAGAACGCAACAAGTTACTTGCACCAAGTATCTTACAAAGGTCTAAAAAAGCATTCGGCGTCATCCGTATTTGATCTACACAATGAGTATCACCACTATATAACACACGATTCATATATAACTCTCTCTCATAATCTCGATTCACATGAGGCTCTCTCAGTATGCGATTCTCCGAATGATCATAATCATCCATAACTAATGTGATAACTGTCATAACCGCTGCAGCTGCACCCGTTACCACTGCTTGAATTTTGTTATCCATCTATATTGGAACATAATAATCATGAAACACAAAATGCATATGAAATACAAGAACAACAATACTAGAAGAACTAGAAAAATAGGGGACAGCAGATGATTGTAAGAATGTATTACCTTACTTTGTCTGTGTCAATGTGGATGTCTAGCTTAATCAATTTCCCTTTGTAGATATCTGTAATGTTATCAAGTTTAAAGTGAGAAATATATCATCTTCAAAGAAATATGATTTAACTTATGTATTAATCATGCAAACGAGTATAGTTGCTGAAATATCCACCAATTCTCGAAATGTTAAAGTGAAAAGACATACGATCTTACTGATTATTCATAATATTATAGGACCCATCATCATATAAAAGAATGACAGAAAAGAAGAAAGGTGATGAAGAATCAGAAAACCACACATGGCCGACACCACATGAAGGACATGTACATATACATGGCGAGAGCGACAGATCTTCAGTTTTTACTCCACTAATCATTGTAAAGTTCTATTTAGAAATCATACATTACGGCTTACCATAATATATACCCGATCATAATTATGACAGTATTATGTTAGTCTATAGATATAGGCATATATCCATGACCTTCATATGTTACGACTTACCATATTAGATACCCGATCATAGTTATGATAGTACTATGTTGGAGTCTAGAGATATAGTTATAAATCCATGACCTTAAGTAAATTGAGTTTTTTCATAACCAACAATGTTACTTGAAAAACCCCTGTACAACACTTGGTCGCACAAGCTTTGCCATCCATTTGCTATGATGCAGTTCAATCTTCGTGCATAATTCATGTCTCTAATATGCAAATATCATTATTCAAATACGACACGTAGATGGGCAGACATAGGAAGTCAAGACTCATGCATCCACTTCTCTCTTTAGAAGACTGAAAATCTGTGATTAGCACGAGACCAATTGCTCAATGTCCCACCATCAGTTTCCTAGGAAGAAAGCAGTCAACCTAGCGACTCGTAGTTGGTAAATCGCACCGAGCGACCGAAGCTAGAAGGAATAGACGGCGGGGGAGGATTCGATTGGGGGAAGAGGGAAGAGGGAGAGGGAGAGGGAGAGGAGGAGATACCTTTTGAATCTGCTCGATGGTGATGTTGGTCGGGGGAAATGAGGGCAACACGGGGATCATATGCGGAGGCTGCTGCATCTTTGCTGGGTCTCGTCTTACTCCTCCTCCTCCTCCTCCCCAACGCGCATTCAATTGAAGGATCGATGGAATCCTCCCCCAAAAACCCTCTATACATGCAAACAAGAGGAGAGAGATCTATGAGGACGCTTCAATCCGTGCATATGCCGCTTGAAGACAACTACGCGTGGAAGAGTATGAACTGACCAGCAGTGAAGAGGAAGCAGGGCACGTCGCGGAGATCGAGCACCGCTGGACGAGGGGGAGGCTCCGCTGCTGCTAATCATCGGCGTCGAAGGAGGAGGACGAGATCAGAAACCCAGGGCTTCGTGAGGGTGGAGATCCAGCACCGCCGGCCCTGCCACTGCTAATCGTCGGCGTCGAAGGAGGAGGAGGATGAGATCAGAAGCCCTAGGTTTCATGAGAAAGAGGGCAGAAATGGTAGATGAGTAATGAAAGATCGCTCGAGAGCACGCGACGGGAAAATGATTTTCTCCGGAAAATGATTTCCTCTTTTCAAAAGAGGAAATCATTTTCCACGATCTGATGGGGAAATTTTCCTTTGACCGGAAAACATTTTCCTTGACCATTTATTTTCTGCCGTCCGAACACCGGAAATTCCGGAAAATATTTTCCCGAAAGTTATTTTCCGCGAAACGAACGGATCATAAATTTTTAAAAAGAGAGAAAAAAGGATCCATTGCTATGCAGCAGTGGACCCGCGCTGGACAACGGGTGGGCTTGTGCGATGCATTGAAGGCCCGGCCCAGTTCCCCTTCTTCCCTTCCTGGGGCCCCCTCTTGCTTGGCCAAGGGCCGTTTCGCAGTTGAACAGGCTTTTTTGGCCATTGTGCAACTTAAGTTTAGATCATGTACAAAGTTCTCCTTCATTGCGTTATAAGCTCTCTAATCCTAGTTGCTACCCCTTTTGATCTTTTCTTGGGGAGAGAAAATTCTGGAGAAATACATGGCGAAATTCCGGCCTATCCCAGACGTGTAGATATTTGAGAAATTCGGACAAACATCACGTGAGGATTTTCTGAATTTCCACAATGCTAAAATTAGTCTTCGAAAGTATATAAAAAAAATTCTTTATTACCATCGTTCTGCTTAAATAAAATCTACAAAATTTAATGATTGTTTTTTTCTAGATCATTGTCGTGCTTGTTTAAATACGGGCACTAGATAGCAACCATTGCATGTCACCAAATCAATATATCACAATACTGGACCATTGTCTAGGTGGGCCTAAAGCTGGAGAGCTGAGGGGCCCATGATAATGAACCGAGGTCCCGCACGTCATAAATTTCCCAAAATAAATTAGTTCTAAAATATTATTCTTATGTTCTCTAATAATTTTTTCAACAGGCAAAGATAATTATGTCTAAGTTGGCCAAACATTAAGCGTGTATAACCAAATAGAATGCCGTTTAGTCAATTGCACTTTACATACACATCAGAACAAATACAAATAATACACTTACACATCATTTGAATCTTTTTAAAACACAAAGAATCCATGATACATGGAGTCATAAACATGTCTTCGAAAAAAAAAAATAATAAAGGCATTACATCCAATATATTAGGAAATAACTTTGACGGTTGCATTTAAAGATATAATTGAAAAATGTGGGGATTGTGGGGGACGCTAATCCCTCTCCAGATCTATGTTTCTCTAGTTATATTCCTAGGCAAGAATAAGATTTTCCAGGATTAGTGAATCAATTAAGACTTGGTGCCTTTTGGACTAATATAAATGAAGTCTCCCTTTGTGTCCTACTTTTTCGGTGATTAAATGGGCTTAAAGCCAATCAAAGCTACACATCTAAACTCATCCATGGAGTTAGAGCACTAATTCGGTCACCTAAGATCAAAGGAAGAAAATCATGAGGAGGACAGGCTCTGATATTATGATTTGATACGCTTCTAAAGGAGAAATACCCAAATTAGAGCAAAGTTTTTATTTCCTCACCCTAGAGAATGCCCTATTTTTGTAAGTCCTACAGTTTAGACGTAGTAGTTTAAGGATGTTCTAAGGTCCAAAAAATAAAAATAAAAAATCAATATGATAATTTGAGACGATTTTAAAAGAGAAATTTCTAGCTAGTCCACACATGCATTAGCTTCCTTGTATGGACGACGGATAATGACTTCCCCACATAGATGAACCGTCTTGAAGATCTGCGCAAGAAAACTCTCTTGAATTTCTCAACTTGCCGCTACCATCTAAGATTTTGAGAAATTACATACTGCAAATCAACTTCTAAAATCAACTAGTTCACACCAAGGGAGTGCGCTACTAGCTCGAGAGCTAAATAGACTACCCATGGTTCAGTTAGAATGAATTGCGATAACTGATTGAGCAAGCAAAATCACATAACCATCTCCTTGTGTTTTCTCTAATGAAGCGAATCATCACCCATTAGGTTTTCTGTTTCTTGCTAAAATTTGGATAAATAGTTAGCTTAGTAGTGTTGCGGATGCGTGTGTAAATTAATATGCTACCCAGTACATATTTGACTTCTCACATTATGAATTGCGTAGTCTTTTTGTATCGGATTACTCGTCAAGATTCGTCTTGTCTCTAAGCTATAATCCACGAAATTAACATGTTTTTTCATGGCTAGAGTCATGTCCAATCCAATGAAATCATCATTCGAAGGATAAGAGAACCTACAGTTTTCAAAGTGCAATAACAATTGGGATCACTAAGCTACCATACAGGCTTCTACTCCCAAATCCATAATGGATGGCCTTCAGTTATCACTAGGGTAATGATTAGATGTACCAGTTTTAAACATGTGTGAATTGCATGTCTAATCAATAGGAAGGAAGCTTTTGACAGGAGCTTTCAATGATAGTCTGGTAATCTAGTGTCCAATCTGCATGTATTATTTATTTTAATATTCTAATGCTCACACGCCTTGTATCCCTAATTGGAGAGAAATTTTTGTTTTCCCTCACTCTTAATTATACATTTTAGAATTCAAACGAAGCAGTTTTACGATAATACATAACTACTTTGAGCTGTCAAATAAGACAAGCCGCAAACGATGATAAACAATAGACCGTTCGCTTCCCTTCTTACGACTATTGAATCGTTTAAGGAATCATAATGTAGGCGGGCTTCGATTTACTGAATCCTGCGGGAAGCTTAGAAAAGAAGTGACAAGACCTAGGGTTTGCTTAAAACAACGGCAGAATGGTAATTTTACTCGGAGAGGCTGTCTCCTCACCAAAAGGCATGTCAGACGTTGCAATCTCTTTCATTATTGCAGTGGGTTTAGGGAAAGGACGGTTTGTCCTTTCCCCACATATGGGACACACAGACTTTTGTTTTCGATGGAATGAAGGGTGGGCAAAAATGAAAGTAATTATCTTGTCTATTCTCAAAAATAAGCTGATGGTCCAATGAAGTCTCGCAATCAACCCCAGGACTAGCCGTACCCTTTGAAGATTTGAAAGCATATGTGGGTGAGCAAATTTAATGATCAATTTGTTGCTTTCGCAATTTTACTGCATACTACATCATATGAACTTGAAGGGACTTCCTAGCCTTTTGACATGTTGATAAGATTGCAATGACGAATTTAGATATCATGGATGAACTGAGAAGTTATGGTGCAAATCAAGTATTTATTAAAGTGATATTGCCCCTATTAGAGAATATTCCATGCACATCTCTATTTATTTTTGTGGAGAATATAACTTGAGTTTGAGCTCTTGAAAGAAGCCCAATCCAAGTAGGTTTTCCATTTTTTTTTTTTTTTGGTGAAGAGTATCCAAGAAAAGTTTCTGATTAGGACAATCAATTGTATGGCTTGCTCATAAATTACATCTCAAGTGTTCGAAGTCACGGAAGTCTTGTGTTAATATTTAGTGAATTCATTTGTACGATTGAAAAATTATTTGTGAGGAATTGTGAGGGCTAAACACTGTATAAGTTGTTTGAGGTAATTAAGGACTAAGAAACACAATAAGTATTTTAAAAATTCAAGTGTGCTTGTTATCCACATTGTATCGCTTCATCTATAAGGGAATTCTATGCTACTCTTCCCATATAGTAGGTCTCATTGAACCAATTACGTAAAATCTAGCGTTCGAGTTATATCCTTGTTTTGTTTATTATATCGTTGGCTCGTTTATTTTTTGCAACAATTAATATTAGAGCTAGGCTTGACTAAGTTGAAGCCAACTGATGATGATAGAAGAAAGAAAAATGAAAATCGACAGATTTGATGCAAACATTTTTGGTTTATGGAAACTGCAAATTTAGGATTATCTATAGCTAAGAAATCTGCATTTACCCTTGTCTAGGCAGAAACCATATTCAATGGAGCAAATTGATTGGAAGTAGTTGGATAGGTGGGCATCAGGTATTATTTGGTTGACATTGGCTCATAACATCCCATTTAAAATTATGAAAAAGAAGATCATTGCGAATTCAATGAATGCCTTATCCAACATGTACAAGAAACCCTCCTTCTGCGATCATTAAGGTCTACTTAATGCAATGTCTGTTTTACTTAAATATGAACATAGATGCGTTAGTTGCTGATTATACCATTGAATTCAATGTAACCATTAGTCAATTTAGTTCAGTTTATATCCACTTTGATGATGAGGTATGTTTTTTGATTTTATTATCTTCATTGTCTAATAACATGAATAATATTGTTAATGATATTAGTAATTTCATTGGGTCAATAAGTTTGATATTTGATGAGGTTCTCGACTTGATTCTAAGTGAAGACATCCATAGAAGGGAATATGTTGAACTTATATTTACTGGTTTGGTATATAAAGTTAAAGGAAAAACTAGTGTTGTGTTAGCAAGAGTAGTGCAAACTTGAACAGACTTTGGTAGTCTAGGATTGGTGGTGTTGTTTGTTCAAATTGTGGCTAGAAAGGCATTTTTGAAGGGATTGCCTTAAACTGAAGACTGAGAAAGGTAAGGGAATTATAATTGAGTCCATTGATGATATTGGTGCAATTGTTGATGGTGTCTCGATGGTAATGATCATGTCTTGTCTATCAATAACGATTCATCATTTAACAGATGGATTATGAATCTTGGTAGTTTGTTTCACAATTTATGAAACATAAACTAGATTAATACTTATTAGTGCACAAAAAGTGATAAAGTGCAGTTGAGAATTAACGTTGATCGTAATGTTGTGAATGTTGGTGATGTTAGAATCATAATGCAAGATGGTATCGTGAGGACCTTAATTGGAGAGAGGCATGCTTTAGAGTTCAAGAAAAACTTAATTTTCTTAAGTGCCCTAGATTTAGTTGGGTGTTGGTATACTTAAGAATGTGGATTTCTAAAGGTTGTTTGATGTGTCTTGGTGGTAATGAGAGAAATCAAGCATAGTTGCCTATATGAGCTTCATAGAGAGAGATAGTGATGGATCTCACCATAGAAACATTGGATGCATGTGTTCGATAGTCTCAATTGTGGCATATAAGTTTGGGGCACACTAGTGAGAGAAGCTTGAAGATTTTGAGCGAAAAGAATTGTTCTATGGTTACGCGGATGATAAACCGAATTTATGCAGGTGATGTTACTTACACAAAAAGCGAAAGTGCAATCAATATAATTTTTAGAGAAATCATGAATATTGCAAAGTTGATTCACTTATATGTTCACACGTTGTCATGATTTTCATCAGGAAAAAGTGATAAATTTATGACAATAATTGTGGATGACTACTTGAGGAGCACCTTATTGTTTGTGTTTGGTCACAAGTTTGATAATGTTGTCAAGATCTTGCAATTGAGAACTTTCATTGAAAGAGAAACTAGTAAGAAGATCAAGCATGTGTAGACTAACAATAGTATGGAGTTCTGGTCACAACTATGAAATGAATTCTACATGAACGTTTTGCACTAGTACTAGTGAAACACAATAGGTTGCAAGTGAATCAATAAAATATTAATGGAGACAACTCATTTTCTAGTGCTTGGATAACTGGGAAATTCCTAGTAGATGTGCTTAGTTACCTAGTGAATAGGTTTTCATTAACCACGATCGGATGTTTGACTCTTAATGAAGTGTAGTCGGCTAACATTACTTATTATTTTATTGTTAGAGCATTTGTTCTATTGTGTTATGTTCAAGTAAATGATGGTAACCTCGATAGAAGGGCAAGAAAGTGCCAATTCCTAGTTTATGCAAAAATTAAATTCATATGTTATCGAAGAAGTTACATTTGATAAGTCTCTAATGTTGCTAGGTAAAAGTGTTTATGGTAGTGTTTATAAAGGACTCGGACGGTGTTTAGTTTCAAGGTAAAGTTACGACAAGAAACTCCTTAGGTAATGGGTATTAGCGGAGTAATCAACATGGATGGTACTTATAGTGAGCTGGAGCTAATAGAGCCTATCGTTGTTGTAACTATTGAGTTCAATAAGGTTCGTGCCTAATCTCCTAATAGATATAGATGCAAAAATGATTTTCCTTTTTTAATCTATTTGCGTTAGAAAATCCTTATAGACCGGTTAGTGGTGTAGTTGAGTTAATGTTAAGATGAAGTCAACGGTTCTGGCAAAGTTCAACATGGCTTTGATTTAGAAGTTATCTATATTGGTTGAGTCCACGAGGAGTGTGAGAGAGTAGAAACGAAGTTGAGATTTCAATGCAGTTATTGTGACTTGACTTAAATGTTGAGCTAAAGTAGAGATTATTGAGAACATGTCTTGAGTTTGAACCTAGGAAGGGAGCTTGATACAATTAGATTTCCTAACTTGAGTAGACTTTCTATGTGGAATCCATTTTTTTTTAATATGAGAAGAAAATTTTCTTCAAGAATAGTATTATAGATGAGCATTTGGCCATGACAATCAATTGGATGGCAGGCTCACGAATTACATACCAAGTGTTTGAAGCAATGAAAATCTCTAAGATTTCGTGAATTCATCAATGAAATTGAGAAATAATTTCATGAGGAATTGTGATTCATAAATACTATATAAGTTAGGTGTAATTAGAGGCTGGGATAAATTGAGAGTGTTTTAGTGATATGAACGTGGTTATAATCTATATTAAATCGCTTAATTTATAATAAAATTTATTGCTCAATCAGTGGAGAAGGTCCCACTAATTGACCTACATTAATCTGGTATTTAATATAATTTCCTATATTGTTTATTATATTATTCGGTTATCCAGTTTTTGCAACATTTTTAATTTTAGAAAAGAATAACTTTGTAGTTGATGAAATACAAGTAAATAAATCTCAACCATCCGTTGAAAAAATCTTTAGTATTTCTATTTGAAACCTCATAGAAAATCAATTTAAAAATAGATCACAAATGTTGCTATTAATGTCCTTTAATGATGTTAGACTTTAGGGTAGACATATATTCCAAATAGAGAATAGGATTTGAAGTTAATGCAGGTACAGGGTTTCTATTCATAGAGAGTCACTCCCGCTTTAATAGAACCAAAGGGGTCGCATTGAGCTGAGGGTGCATTTAATTTGACTTTTGGGAAGTCTTTGAGAAAATATAAAGGCATTTAAGGGGTTTTTTTTAAATGCAAGTAGACTTTGATAAGTTGTAATATGAAAATACATTGAGAAATAACTTTGATTTAAATGATGTTTGAAAAAAATTACACTTTATAAAGCACTTTACTATTTTTGTTAATAATATTAAATATTAGTGAAGGATTAGCGACTGGTAGCTTCATAGAGTTCAGGCGACCTTAGGCAAGCCGTGACCTAGGCGACCGCAACCTTGAGTCAAGCAATTGTTAGTGATGTCAGTCAGGCTTGTGCAACTCACTATAGAGCTTCACTACATAGAGAAGATGAATAATGCTTTGAGGGAAAAATCGAAAACCAAAAAAATAGTGAGGGTTTGGAAGAATTTTTTTTTTTACTAACCTTAAAGTTAGCTTTTCAAAAATGTTGAAAGCCCACCTATCTTGGGCTTTCAACTTTCACAAATGCAACATTTGGCTAAAGTGTTTGGCAAAAAATATGCCAAACACCCCTAATTTTTCCCCTCCAAAGCTGTTTAGAAAAGTGGTCCCAAAGGGAGCCTAAGTATAGTTTCTTGTTGAGTGGTATAAATGTCACTAAACGTGCAGTGGGAAATGAAGCCTTAGGGCCAGAATTTGACAGTTGCATAGATGCATTGGTTGGTGAGTGTGTGTCCAGAACTATGTGTGAGATTTTATCGAATGTAACCGTTTCCCTATAAAATGTGGACAAAGCCCCTTTCAAAATGTGAATCTAAATAGAAATCGACAACACATGTGAAGGGTTTTTCGTTAATTCTTAGATAGAAAACGCAAGCCGATGAGAATATTAAAAATACAAAGATTAGAGACAATAATGACCGACTATGTAAAAGAATACTGAAATGCAAAGATAGCAAGAATATAAAATTGATCAAATGGTGTTCATTGATTGATCAGTGGTTCCTTGCTCAAATTATAATTCCAATACTTATAGCCACTAGTAACGATTAACGATAGTTTGAAAAAAAAAAGCAAATAATATTCTACACGACTCTTAGAATTTAGCAACATGTATTTACAAATGGTTACGAAAAGACCTCTAGTCAATGATCAAAGCCTTATCACTCACCTCGTGTCAACAATTTCTTTTGTAACTTACAACTCCACTTCCTTATTGTTATAACAATCCATGTTTCTCAGCCACTATGATCAGTGGCTTTGAGATTTATGACATCGTGATTTGACAATCGTGATGGCTTCATGATTGAATGGGTCATCATCATTGTAGCCGAGATTGTTTGTTTCGTCACTTGAACATTTATCTTGTTCTTAATCCATCGATCTTCATTTCAGTTGGTTCTTTTGTCAACTGAAACCAAGTCTCATTTACCGCCGTTCATGGCTCAACACTTAGTATGATCATATCTCGCTCAGTCTCTCAGGGACTTAGGGCAATTTATTGTGTCAACAGAAGGAATCCCACCAATAGTCATAAACAACAAGACTACCATCAACAATGACGTAAATTAACTTGAGAGAGAGGGAGAGAGAGAGAAAGAGAGACATTATTGTTGTGCGAGGTTTGGATTTTGTTCTCACTATAATCCGAGTATGCTAACTCATAACAAAAACGTAGGTTCAATGTCAGTATACTTTATTCTAAAGTAAGGGCAAAAACATGATTATTAAAGCAAATCCAACTTTTCTCGAAAGAGCAATACATGTGAAATTTAGAAAGTTCAATGGCAGTACTTGCATCCACTAATTATAATTGAAGCAGCATCCTTGATTGTAGTTGCAGAAATATACATATGATAAAGAAGACAAAATCGTTTGGCAAGATTTACTACTGTTTTCTCCCATTGATCTGTTCTTTTCCACCCTCCAGCCCCTTTAAATCCTACATTATTTCTCTGACTTTCTGCATGAAATGTCTTGTTTATCAACATTCGTTCTAACTAGGATCCCACATTACCATAGAACTGATTCATCAGAACGACTATGACATCTTGATTTTCCAATTTTGTTTTCGATTGAATGAGTTGGGCATTTCATCGACGCGCCTATAGTTCTTTTCTCTGAGCTAATCACTCACGAGCTAACTAGTCTATCTGGTGAAGTCGTTAAGAGATTTTAAACGCAATAGACTTGAGAATTTGACTACTTGACCGTACTAATCTGCAATGGTCAATACGGCATTGTCAAAATCAATAAGAGGTTGGAGATAGGTCGATTTGATTGAGGTATGTGATTAAAGTGTGGGTGGTTCCACTTAATTGCAAAATTCTCGTTGAACGGCACTAAACTAATTTTTTTTGTCATTTTTGTACCTTGTGCCCGTATTTGAAACCTCGAGATTTTCATGACAACCGAGAGTTGCCAATGTGTAGAAGATGTACAATGTGGCTCAAGAATAATCGACAACGGGTCAATTACATTAAAAATTTCTAAAACTTACCCGATAGGTTAGGTTACACTAAAATCGCGTCCGGTTGAAATTAACCACGAAATTGAACCCGATTTCAAAAATTGAAAGTTCTGTCATGTCACAATTTATTTTAGAAATGTCGACTAATCCTCCGAAGATTTTTCTGCAAACCTGAGTTTTTGGCGAAAATTCAAAGTATGGCTATTTTGGATTGGGAAAATTAGAGGACCCTTTTTGGTTGCATTTTTAGCGTTCAAGTTGGACTAATTGATGATGAAAAATTACGGGATGGATGTGGACACCTTATTGAAATTTTCGAGCACCAATTGAACTTAATTGAATAGGAATTGAGCTCAATTTGGAGGGAAATGTTTGAAAATTCGTAGGCTAAGGGGGGAGCAACATTTCAGCCACCTTGGGAGGCTTGTTGAAGAAGCCTTGGTGTAGCAAAGAGGCTGAGGATGAGGTTGAGCATGGTGGGGCATGGAACTTGAGTGTTTGGATATTTTGTGGCCCCCTCTCTTCAGTAGCTGTCTTCCTCTTCCTTGTAGCCCTTTCTCCATTGTTGTGTGGTGTTTTGAACTCAAGAAAACCAGAGAGAGGCTCTTGCAGTTGAGCCAGCCACAGCCGAGCACCACCCGAGCCTGTTCGAGTGCCGCCGTGCCCTGTCGAGCCGCTCTAAGCCTCGCCCGTCGCGTGCCAGCCCGCGCAATCATCCACACCCGGTCGCCGTTTCCACGAGCCAGGGCCGTCCTCCCGAGCTTCCATCCAGCTATTGAAGTCGCGCCACCGTCGCCGTCCAACCGCCGGAGCCACCGCCTGGACCCGTTGCAACCACCGTTGTTCCGCCGTGGCCGTTCAAGCCCGTCCAAGCCGGTCGAGCAACCCTTGCAGCCCAAGACCATAAATTGTGTGGTATGAATGGGATGTGTCATAACTATTTGGCATTATGATTGGGACCCCTGTAATGGTTGTGAGACAAGTTGAGACGTCCCGATTGATGAGTGCTTTTGATGCAATTATATGTGATATGAACTGCATTGACATTCAGGGAGGATTTGAGACGAGGTGAGTCTCTGTGGTTGTGTGGTTAGGCCGCCTCTAGGCATATTTTCTTCCTAGTCGAGGTTTAAGGGGTGAACTTGCTGAGACATTGTCTCACCCCATCATGGGCTTAACATTTTAGGTTCTTAGATGGCGGTCCCTCCAGAACGTTTTGGTCAGCCTCGGGGGATTTGCGAGTGGAGCATAAATGTCCATGTCCTCGGGAGTCATTGGGTCTATAAGCTTGTTGTGACCATTGTCTGGGTCAATGTGGGCCTACCTCAAAGGGTACCTCATTGATTTAGGGCGTGGTTTTGCCATGGACTCAATGGGTATAGGGTAGGCCCCCTTCAGGATTTTGATATTCCTGCCGTTGTGGTCAACGCCGCTCTGGGCGAGGGTGCAGCTGACCCTCCTGATGGGGCTGTGGAGGACCCAAAGCCCCTGGAGCCTGTGGAGGTGGAGTCCAAAGGATCGTCGAATGTGTCCAACTAGTAGGTCATAGGACAGCTTCTTTTTGAAAGCTGATCTTTTTTGTAGACCTTTGTATATAAACCTAGTTTGTTTATAAAAACGTGTTTTGTTTGTGAATTTGTTATCCTGCTTTTCTATCCCATGATGTTTACTGTCAGGGGTTTTTATTTCGTTTTCGCATGTGCAATAAAATGAATGGGTCGGTGACACGTCCTGAGACGTCGCAATTTTATCGACCACCGAGAGATGTGCGCATGATCGAGGTTCGGGCGTGACATTCCTGCTCGGAGTGGTATTAGAGCTGGTTGGTAGTTGGAGTGATAAGGTGCGATGGGTTATGGAATAGTTAGTAGGAAAAGCCTTTTTTTATTATGCTGACGCATGTGATTGATAGCTGGTTGGTAGCTTGTTTGGTGTGATCGCTCAATTTCTAATTATGTGCGGAATTAGAAAGCAAGTTTCTTTTAAGAATCTGCATCATGAGTGATCAAGAGCAAATGACCCTTAGAAAAAGGACAATAGGGGCTGTGACTCGGGGTAGGACGCCGACTAGGGCCGGTACCCGAGGTGGTAGGGGTAGAGCGCAAGCTTAGGCCAGCGCAAGTGGATGAGCACCACCACTAGTCGGTGCTGGGGTAGCAACCCCTGGCGATCCTAGGATATATGGAATCGTTTAGGCGCTTGAGATGTTTGGAGCTTTGATGGGGCAGCGGGCTCAGAATCAAGCCGCCGCCACTACCACTGTCGTTATAGCTGCCGCTACTACCGTCGCTAATGCCGCTAATGATGCTGCTACCGCAGATGCACCTGCCGAAGTTCCACTTGGGAACGTGGTTGTCGAGAGGCTAATGCACAAACTATTGGAGCAATTCCTGAAGCTGAACTCACCAAGCTTCATAGGTGTAGGAGATCATGAGGCTGTAGCCCTCTGGATCCAAGATCAAGAGAAAGCATTTGCACTACTGAGGTGCACAGAGGAAGAGAAGGTCGTCCTTACAGTTTATTAGCTGCAGGGTAATGCAAGCACTTAGTGGAGGGCCTTCAGAGGAGTAGTGTTCCCAGAAGGTATCGTCCCAGAGTGGAACGCCTTCGTTGTAGTGTTCAATGGCAAGTACTTCTTCGATAATGCAAGGGAACAAAAGATGGAGGAATTTCAACGCCTTCGTCAGGGTTCGATGACAACGGATCAATACGAGGCTAAATTCGCAGAGTTATCTCAATACGCCCGAGATTGATAGAGGATCCAGCTGACAGAGCTAGGAGGTTCAGGAATGGCCTCTGACTAGATCTGAAGAATCCGCTGGTGCCATTTGACTTGAAAGATTACAACGTGCTATATGGTTGGGCCCAGTTGATAGAGAGGAACCTGATCAAACAAGTAGCCGCATATGGGTCAAGGTTTAGTTCGAACAGAGATGGAAATAGGTTTGGGAAGAAACCTATGATAGGAGGAAGGTACCATGTTCCGTTTAATAGGAAGGGTGGGATAGGAAAGCCAATGACCTATGACAAGAGGAAGGTACCATGTTCCACTCAATAGGAAAGGTGGGATAGGAAAGCCAATGACCTATGACAGGAGAAAGGTACCTTGTTCCGCTCAATAGGAAGGGTGGGTTAGGAAAGCCAATGCTGAGCCAAGATGGAGTGTGTTGCTTTTGCGGAAGGTGACATGGATCGACCCCACGCCATTCCAGGCCGGGTGCTGCTTGTTTTGGGTGTGGCCATCAGGGCCACCAAGTCAGAGATTTTCCCTGCAAACTAATGGGACCGCTGCAGTTGCCGTTGCCGCCACCGATGGGTTAGAATAGGGGGTTTGCGCCACAGAATGCATAGTAGGGTGGATAGAACATACCTCCAGCCAGGGCAAGGTGTATGCCATTACCAGAGGACAGGCTGAGGACTCGCCTAATGTGATCACAGGTACGGTCTCGCTAAATGACCACTACTTATGCTTTGTTTGACCCTGGTGCAACTCATTCATTTATAGCTGAGCAATTTGTTAAGCTAGTAGGATTGAGTTCTCAAAATGTTGGAGTCAGCGGTTAGTATATCTACATCGTTAAAGGATAAGGTGTTGTCTACGGTAGACTGTCCTGGTTGCAAGTTAATGATTGGTGAGTGAGAGGGGAGGATAGATTTGATAGTCCTAGCCATGTATGATTTTTATGTGATAATTGGCATGGACTGGCTCATCAAGCAACGGGCTAAGATGAATTGCTATCATAAAGAGATTCAGTTTAACTCGTTAGTGGGTGAAAGTTTCGAGTTTATTGGGAGTCAAGGAGGACCCTTGATTACCTTAATCTCGTCGCTAGAGGCAACCCGTTTGTTAAACGGGGGTTGTCAAGGTTACTTGGCAACTATCGTGGATACAATAGTTGAGGAGCTGAAGATTGAAGATATTGCTGTGGTTTAGGAGTTTCCAAATGTGTTTCCAAAGGAGTTACCAGGTCTACCTCCAGAAAGAGAGATTGAATTCGTAATTGAGTTGGCCCCCGGGACGAAGCCAATCTCTAAGACTCCTTACCACATGGCATTGTCTGAGTTGAAAGAACTAAAGGTGCAGATTCATGAATTGTTGGATAAGGATTCATACGTCCCAGTGCATCACCTTGGGGAGTGCCAGTTCTGTTTGTAAAGAAGAAAGATGGTTCGTTGCATTTATGCATCGACTATCGTCAACTCAATGAGGTGACGATCAAGAATAAGTATCCACTACCGAGGATCGACGACTTGTTTGATCAATTGCAAGGAGTGTCGATATTTTCTAAGATTGACTTGAGGACAAGATATCATCAGCTGAGGATCAGAAAGGAGGGCATACCAAAGTCAGCGTTTTGTACACGATACAGCCATTATGAATTCACTGTGATGCCGTTTGGTTTGACGAACACTCCAGCTGCTTTCATAGATTTGATGAATTGAGTTTTCAAGGAGTATTTGGATCAGTTTGTTATTGTGTTCATTGACAATATCTTGGTGTACTCGGAAAGTCCTAAGGAGCACGAAAGGCATTTGAGGATAGTACTTCAGACTCTACGGAATCATGGTTTTATGCTAAGTTTAGCAAGTGCGAGTTTTGATTGACTTATTGTGCTTTCCTAAGTCACTTGATTTCAAGCGAAGGAATCTCTGTGGATCCGACCAAGATTGAAGCAATTATCAACTAGCCAAGATTGACAACCGTGATAGAGATCAGAAGCTTTTGGGGTTTGGCAAGATATTACAGAAGATTCATGGAAGGATTTTCAACTTTAGCTTCATCTTTGACTCGACTGCTAAAGAAGGAATAGAAGTTTGTGTGGACAAAAATAAATGCGAGTGTAGTTTCCAAGAGCTTAAGCAGAAGGTAACTATCGCACCTGTACTGATCATACCATCTGGTCCTAGAGGATACGAGATCTACAGTGATGCGTCGTTTAGAGGACTGGGTTGCGTGTTAATGTAGCATGACAGAGTTGTTGCATACGCGTCCCATCAGTTGAGACCTCATGAGCTGAATTATCCGATGCATGACTTAGAACTCGTAGTGATTATTTTCGCTCTGAAGATTTGGAGACTATTTGTGTGGAGAAAGGTTCTAGATCTTTACAGATCATCAAAGTCTCAAGTATCTGTCCTCTCAGAAGGAGTTGAATATGAGACAGCTCGTTGGATGGAACTTTTTAAGGATTATGATAGCGACATCCTATATCATCCTGGAAAGGCTAATAAGGTCGCAAATGTGTTGAGTCAGAAATCTTTGATTGCATAGATGATAGTTAAGGAGTGGATTTTACTCGAGAGAGCTCGAGATTCGGTTTTCAAATTTGAGGTAGGCCACCTTTCAAATCTTATGGCCATCCTCAGAATTGAAATGAAAGTACAAATAAGGATCAACAAGACGCTTTAGCTGATAGATTCAGAGATTCATAAGATTGTGCAAGGGGATACCGAAAAGAGAAAGGCTGACTTTCAAATTTCTGAAGATGGAACACTGAGGTTCCGAGGACGATTGTGTGTACCTGACGATGCAGCGCTTAAGGAGGAGTTTTGTCAGAAGCTCATCGTAGCAGTTACATCATTCATCTAGGTAGTACTAAGATGTATTAGAATCTGCGTCAACACTATTGGTGGACTGGTATGAAGGCGGTTATTGCCAAGCATGTCGCCAAATGTCGGTGTGTCAGCAAGTGAAGGCACATCACTGTAAGCCGGGAGAACTTCTGCAACCTTTCGAGATTCCCCAATGGAAATGGGAACGCATCACGATGGATTTTGTGACAGGCTTACCGAGGAGTCTGAAGGGTAATGATTCCATTTGGGTAGTAGTCGACAGATTAACGAAGTCGGCTCACTTTATTGCCATACGAAAGGACCTTGTACGTGCGTTAGATTGTTCGTCTTCATGGAATGCCGGTGACAGTTACATCTTACCGAGATCCGAGGTTTACAGTTGCCTTTTGGAAAATTTTGCAAATTGCTCGGGGAACGAAGCTGCAGTACAGTACAGCCTATCATCCTTAGACAAATGGCTAGTCTGAAAGGACGATTCAAACCCTCGAAGACATGCTGCAAGCTTGCATGTTGGATTTCAAGGGAAACTAGGAGAAATAGCTTCATCTCGTTGAGTTTGCCTACAACAACAGCTACCAGCAGAGTATTCAGATGGCACCTTTTGAAGCATTGTATGGTAGAGCGTGTAGAACACTAGTGTGTTGGGATGAGGTCGGAGAACGAAAGATCACAGGCCCAAAGTTAGTCCAGCAGTCAGTGGATGCAGTTGCTGTTATCAAAGACGAATTAAAGATCGCTTAGAGCCACTAGAAAAGCTACGTAGATAAGTGTCGAAGACCATTGGAATTTCAAGTTGGTGATCACGTCTTTCTGAAAGTGTCACCGATGAGGGGTATTTCACGCTTCGGCAACAAAGAGAAGCTAAGTCCGAGGTACGTAGGTTCCTTTGAGATTTTGGAAAGGATAGGGACCCTAGCGTATCGTCTTGCATTATCGCCGAGACTGGCATAAGTGCATGACGTCTTCTACGTGTTGATGTTGAGAAAGTATGAGCCTGGCCCGACCCACGTGTTGAATTTTGAAGAGTTAGACGTGGATGATAGGGTGTCGTACGTGGAAAGACCAGTTCAGACTGTGGATCGCAAGGAATATATTCTACGTACCTAGACAATCTCGTTAGTTAAAGTGGTATGGCAACACCACGGCACAAAAGGAGCAACTTGGGAAAGTGAAGATTTGATGAGACGATAATACCCCCATCATTATGTTTAAAGATTTGTAATGGTTTAAATTTCGAGGATGAAATTTTTATAAGAGGGGAGGAGTTGTAACATCCTGATTTTTCAATTCTGTTTTCAATTGAATGAGTTGGGCTTTTCATCGACGTGCCTATAGTTCTTTTCTTTGAGTTGATCACTCACGAAATAATTAGTTTATCTGGTGAAGTCGTTAAGGGATTTTAAACGCAATAAACTTGAGAATTCGACTAGAAATCAACTGCTCGATCGTGCTAATCTGTAAGAGTCAATACAGCATTGTCAAAATCGATCAGAGGTCGGAGATAGGTCGATTTGAGTGAGGTATGTGATTAAAGTGTTGGTGGTTCCACCAAATTGCAAAATTCTCGTCAAACGGCACTAAACTGATTTTTCTGTCATTTATGTACTCTGTGTCTGTATTTGAAATCTCGAGATTTTCATGACAACTGAGAGTCGCCAATGTGTCGAAGATGTACAATGTGGCTCGAAAATAATCGACAATGGGTGAATTGCACTAAAAATTCCTAAAAGCTACTCGGTAGGTTAGGTCATGCTAAAATCGCATCCCGTTGAAATTAACCGCGAAATTGAACCCGATTTAAGTTCTGTCATGTCACAATTTATTTTAGGAACGTCGACTCATCCTCCGAAGATTTTTCTGCAAACCCGAGTTTTTGGCGAAAATTCAAAGTTTGGCTATTTTGGACTGAGAAAATTAGAGGATCGTTTTGTTGCATTTTTAGCGTTCAAGTTGGACTAATTGATGAGGAAAAATCGGGGGATGGATGTGGACACCTTATTAGGAATTTTCAGGCACCAATTGAACTTAATTGAAGAGGAATTAAGCTCAATTTGGAGGGAAATGTTCCAAATTCGTAGGTCAAGGGAGGAGTAACATTTCAGCCACCTTGGGAGGCTTGTTGGAGAAGCCTTGGTGCAGCAAAGAAGTTAAGGATGAGGTTGAGCATGGTGGGGCATGGAACTTGAGTGTTTGGATATTTTCTAGCCCCCTCTCTTTAGCAGCTATCTTCCTCTTCCTTGCAGCCCTTTCTCCATTGTTGTGTGGTGTTTTGAACTCAAGAAAACTAGAGAGAGGCCCCTGCAGTTGAGCCAGTCACAGCCGAGCACTACCCAAGCCTGTCCGAGCGCCACTGTGCCTTGTTGAGCAGCTTGAAGCCCCGCCCGTTGCGTGCCAGCTCGCGCGCTCATCTGCACCCGGTCGCCGTTTCTATGAGCCAGGGCCGTCATCTCGAGCTTCCATCCAGCCATCGAAGTTCGGCCACCGTCGCCGTCCAGTCGCCGAAGCCACCACCTGGACCCGTTGCAACCACCGTCGTTCCGCCATGGCCATTCCAGCCCGTCCAAGCCGCTCGAGCAACCCTTGCAGCCCAAGACCAGAAGCTAAACTCTCAGCCTAGCTGAGAGCTTTATGGGCCGTTTCCGAGCCCATCCGAACCTTGCTTGGTGTCATCGCAGGCTTGTTTGTCGCTCGCCTCCGGGTCACCATCGCCATGAACTCATCGGCCCGCAAAACCGGTGAGTTTATTCACTAAACCTTGCTTAGGAGGTTAATGATGCTTAAATGGTGTTTAGATTAAATTAAGATTAGATTTGTGTAGTTATTAGCTTGTTTAGTTAATTTAGGTTAGTTAAATTAGTGATTTAGGTGGTTAGAAATTATGGTTAGTTAGTTTATTATGTGGCCTTGTAGTTAGAATGGTTAGGATAATTTAATTAGTCCATTAGGTGGTTAGATTAGCAATTTTTAGCCTAAGTATGCATTTATTGATTTAAATTGCATTTATTTAATTATTTTTGCAATTTATTTAATTATTTAATATTTTCCGAAAATTATACCGAGATAGACGATGACCGGAATTTTGTGTTGATTGCAATGGTGTGCTTAGTTTGCTTAGTTTATGCAATTGAATGTTAATTTATGCAAATTGAGTGATGATTGTGATTTTGAGTTATTATTTCAAATTTATAAAATTTTGGTATTTATTTAGAAAATACCGGGTGTCGGGTTTTGACACCGAAAATGTTTTTAGATACTATATCAACTAGTAGGATTTTAAAAGGGAGATATCAATTTTTCTAGTTCAATCTGACTGTGTACTCACAAAGGATTATTTTACCGGGTGTTTTTAATATGAAGAAAATATGCCAAGTTTACTATTTTAATTTAGACATTTGAGTGCAATGCACGGTGTCCATGGCTGGGATTGAATGATTGTGTGATGGCTATGAGAATCCGTTACGAGCTATTAAGCCAAACGATGCCCCTATATGGGACTCCCCAAGTCAACTGATGTCGATCGCAGTGGAGGATGGACCGATGCTTCCTAGTGGAATGCTGTCTAGGTATAGACATTGCCATGCTCGATGGTACATTGCCATGCTCGATGGTGCAAGTCAACGACCAGCTATGTTGAAAGACCGCTGACTGTTGAGTTAGCCGTGGCCGTTGGGTCGTAATCAATTGGGACGCGTGATTGATTGAATTGGCGCGCCTGATTATGGGACAAAATTGTGTGGCACGGAATATGACATGTCATAACGATTTGGCCTTATAATCAGGACCCCTGTAATGGTTGTGAGACAAGTTGAGACATCCCGATTGATGAGTGCTTTTGATGCAATTATATGTGATATGAATTGTACTGATATACAAGGAGGATCCGAGACAAGGTGAGTCTCTATGGTTGTATGGTTGTGTGGTTAGGTCACCTCTAAGTGTATTTTCTTCTTAGTTGAGGTTTATGGGGTGAACTTACTGAGATGTTGTCTCACCCTATCGTGGGCTTAACTTTTCAGGTCCTTAGATGGCGGTCACTCCGGAACATTTGGATCAGCCTTGGGGATTTCCAAGTGGAGGATAGACGTCCTTGTCCCCAGGAGTCATTGGGTCTATGAGTTTGTTGTGACCACTGTCTGGGTCGATGAGGGCCTAGCTCAGAGCGTACCTCATCGATTCAGGGCGTGGTTTCGCCATTGACTCAATTGGTATAGGGTAGGCCTCCTTCAGGATTTTGATATTCCTGCCATTGTGGTCAACGCCGCTTTGGGCGAGGGTGTAGCTAACCCTCCTGATGGGGCTGTGGAGGACCCGAAGCCCTCGGAGCCTGTGGAGGTGAAGTCCGAAGGATTGGCGAATGTGTCTGACTAGTAGGTCGTAGGACAGCGTCTTTTTGAAAGCCGATCTTTTTGTAGACTTTTGTATATAAACCTAGTTTGTTAATAAATGTGTGTTTTATTTGTAAATTTGTTATCCTGCTTTTCTATCCCATGCTGTTTACTGTCAGGGGTTTTTATTTCGCTTCTGCATGTGCAATAAAATGAATGGGTCGGCGACGCGTCCTAGGACGTCCCAATTTTATCGACCATTGAGGGATGTGCGCGCACTCGAGGTTCAAGGCGTGACAACGAGAAACTCAACTAAGAGCAAAACGGATCATCTTATTTTTTTTCTCAAGCTATGAAATTAATTCAACGAGCTTATTTTGTTTGTTTGTTTGCATGTTAAGTACTGGCCTTCAGATCATTTATATCCTTGAGCACCATCCTGAAAATTCAAAACCAGATTATTTACTAACATTTTCTCTTCTGTCACGGTAAAATTATGATGGCCATAATTAATCTTCTTTGTTCGGCCAACTTTCACGTCATGTTTCTTGAGAAATTGTGTCCTTCACCGCCATTCGAGACAGACCAGAAACTTTTGATGCAGATGAAGGGTTTTAACTATTGAAAAAGGTTCTACTTACGGTACGGTGGAACATCAACCGAGCATTTCCTCGAACGTTAAAAATCACAGTTGATATTCTGAAAATCTTGTAATGTATGCATGTGGTTGTTTTATTTGAAACGTATCCAAATATATAGCAAATCTCGGAAGGATTCATAGTCACCGTTGATGTTCTAGAGTCATTATTCTCCCTTGTACGCAGTCATGCGGACCACAAGCGTACGAAGGGATCACGTGCAGAAAAGCAGTACACACACCACTTGGTTCTCCCATGTCCGTATTCATACAAACCCTAGTCATATGAAGGTAACACACGCATAAGTAATATCCAAGGGCCCGGCAAGATCCTATCACACCGGCCAGTCCCAGATGCTTTCTGCATCGAAGGAGAGTCCGCTCCAACAATCCAACCATGCCTCCGTCGTCTCCGAACGGAGCTCAAAGTCATCATCGATCCAGGGGCTTCTGTTTGGAGGCACGTCGTGGACGCGCGGCTCTCGGGACTCATTCAGCTCCCTATAGGCTTCGACCCCCAAGGAAGTGAAGTTCTTGGAGATGGTCCGAGGGCGAGGCCTTATGACTTCAACTTTTACCAAATCTTGGGGTTTCTCGTTCTCCGGCTTCCCTTGGCAAGTCATCAATTTCCGTAGATGGGTGTTCCAATAGTTCTTCACGTCATTCGCAGTTCGACCCGGGAGTCTCCCAGCAATTAGGGACCACCTGCATCAATAATAAGATATCGAAAATAATTTTTATACGATGCTCGCTTGAGTGTCATAACTTTTTTTTTTCGATCACAAAATTACCGTAATTTCTCAAAAACATTTATGTGAGTATTGAAACTTTCGATTGATCGTTTTCAGGCCATAACTTCTGAAAAACATTCACCCAAATACCCAATCCAATATGGCATGACACTTGTGATGAATATTTTTAGAAAATTATGACACTCAAGTGATTCATAAATAAATTAATCAATCCAAAGTAGTGATTTCTTTTTGTTTCCATAGGTGTTCAATCCTGACAAAATAAGGGTTTCCATCGTGGGAATGGCCAATTGATGTCCACAGTCAAGGAATGGGAATTTTCATAAGCTCTCTCCAATTTGCGAAGTTTTATAAATGAGTTGCGAACAAGTAGTTTCTTTCTCTTGTAATATATTTGAAGTATGCACCACTAACACCTTTATGTTAAATTCTATAAATTTCTGTCTATTCACCTATTATTACTTTTAAATGTGAAAAAATGGCCCTTTAGAGCCATAACTAATCAATAAGTTGGTGCCTGATTTTAATCCATATCAAATGCAACAATGCTAGTGAAATTGATTAAATGACTAAAATTTAGGGTCTGTTGGGTAAACTAAAAATTTTAAGTGCCAAATTTTAAGTGTTAATAATCTTTAATAATGGAAATGGAGTTAATATTTTTTTGATGATAATTAAAAATTGACGGCTGAATATCATTAAGCTCTTACCAACATAGAAAAAAGAGGACTGTTGTTAGGTTAAATCAGTATATTTAGCAAGATTTGGATTTTCATAAATTGATTTTCTATGATTGAATTTAAGTAATCACCTACTGAGCATGCGACCCATTATGCTTTGCCTCCCTATCCAAAGATATAGTTATTTAAATTGCTAGATGATAGTTTAATTCCTGCTCTGTCGTTCTTTTTTTGGCCCAAAGAATGAAATGCATGTTTGTGATCGAATTCAAGCTTCTGTTGTTCAGTCTACCTTTCTTTGGACTACATAAAAAGAATCGACATCAGACGAATAATCTCTCTGAGTTTCTTATACCTGTAACCATGATCGGGAGTGACTAGATGTAAGAACGATACATGAACAACCATGCAGTTAGTAAGCAATCCCTCCCGAAGTCGACGACGGCTAATGAGAACCATTACTGGTACTCAATTAATGTTGTCTGAAAAAATAGGTAGGGAGAGCTAGAGAGAGACTCTATCTTCACATGTGAGTAAGTGTTGAAGAATGTGCGATATGTACTAGGGGTCACAGTCGTGTATATTGCTAGAAATGAAAGCTCGGGTTAGTGATTTCATATTACACACTCATCATTAAACGTCATAAAATACCACTAGATTGTGCAAAGATATAGAACAAAAAAAAGACACAATGACTTGCAACAAATTCTAGATTTTTGGCTTCACCTACAACCTACCATGCATGTCCTAAAATTTACAATCGAACCGATTCCCACTGATTGGGTTCTCATGTTCCTAGTTATACCATATAGCCATGCTCACCCCTAATTTATACTAAACAGTATCTAGACGGTTGGATTTGAAGGGTCGCGTTTCACTGGTTAGATCAATAACCGAACGACATGAGCTATAGTCAGCAACTTTCGTCTCTCTCATGCGTGTGGCCCATATTTACAGTAGGTTATTCATTGAACAATTCCGAAATAGTGACTCTTGTATGGACTTTATCGGGTCGTATCAGCCTGTCCCATCAAGAGGTTGTCATCGGAGAAAAGGTGCACTACAAATGGCTATGCCTATGCACGAGTGACGTTGTCTTAACACATACCAAAGTTGGACACTTGTCCCTTTCCAAGTAGGGTAATCGTACCAAAAAATCAAAGGAAAAATTACTAAAAAATTGTTAAATTTATCGCACTGATATTAATTCAATTCTACACTTTTCAATTGGACCAATTTAATTCTGAACCTTCAATTTTGCCAATTTTACCTTAAAACTTTTGATGAATTGTCAAACTTTTTGATGATTTATCAAGTTAGTCTAATTAACCAAATTTACTCGGAAATCATTGACGTGACAATCTAGTCAGTGTCAATTGTCTTATGTGATGCAGCAAGCGTTGATGTAAATAACTTTTTGTTTTTCTTGAATTGTTTGTTTCTTTCTTCTTTTCTTTTCGCTCGACCCAAGGTTGGCGAGAGAATTGTGGCCCTCACCAGTCACAGGCAAAGGCCGCAACGCCCTCGCCCAAATCAAGGTGAGGGCCATGACCTTGGCCCACTGGACGGCAACGGAGTCATAGCCCTCGCTTGGATTTGGGCAAGGATTGACGCCCTCACTTGTGGCCGACAAGGATACTAAGGCCATGGGTGAGGGCCACGATGCCTCATCTCAACTAGGTGAGTATCCCCAAGAAGGAACAGCTAGCAACTGACCTAGTGTTAGGAAAATAAAGAAAAGAAGAAAAAAAAAAAAATAATTTTAAAAAAATTGTTTATATTAATAGTGGTTGTATCATGTAAAATGACCGGTGCTGACTAGATTGACACATCAACGATTTTCAACCAAAATTTGTTGCAATGACTAAATTGAGGAATTGTCGAAAGTTTTATGATTAAATTGACAAAATTAAAAGATTTATGGCTGATTTGACAACATGTCGAAGGTTTAGCACTAGATTGGCCAAATTCAAAGGGTCAAGACTGAATTGGCACAATTATAATAGGTTTAAGATTTTTTTTTTAAATTTTGCCTAAAATGAAATAACCTAATTCTTAACACAGTTTATACATGCGGTCGTCATTTTTTTCGATCAATGCAAACCCTAATCAATTTTGTAGAAGGAAGAGGTTGAGGCTGTTGTGAATAACGCAGGTAGGCTCAACACCATATAAGTAACTATTAAAACAGACAAATGCACTTCACATGTGACCTTTTCTTAGCATGTACTCGCCTGTTCCCAAGAAGTTTGTGAAGCCTGATGATCATATCGACCTCATCATCTTGGAATTTCCCTCTCTTAATGTTGGGCTTCAGATAGTTCAACCACCTCAATCTGCAGCTCTTCCTGCACCTATTCAAACCTACAAGCTCAAGAAATACAAACATGAACTTAGCGATCTCTCTCTCTCTCTCTGCGCGAATGTGTATACATAGTATAGAGATGCTCTTAGTGCAAATCAATCCGTTGACATGAGTAAAATATCAATACACATCCCTTTTTTGTCTAATTTTAAAAAATCCATGAAATATTATTGGAGCACATGAGAAGTTTCACTTAAAGAAGTCAAATCTAATCCGACTTGATTCCACTATCTCAGAACTAACGAAAGACCCATCCACCCATTTTAACGAAAGAAAACTTTTCACTCAAGTAAAAGTATCTCAACGATAACACAAATATTTGACAAACATAAAATATGATGACACGAGATGATTTGACACACGCAAATCCAAGTGGATTATACAGATGGGGATGCAACAAGAAAACAAGGATCCCCATCATTATACAAATTTACGCACGCACAAGTATATGCAAATAAAAAACAAGAATAACCTTCACATACAATGATACAATACCTGCTCTCTGAGGAACTCGATGCCACTCTCCTTCTCCGTACCTCTGGACACAGCTCCTCAAGAGAACATCTTCCTCTTCCGTCCACGAACCTTTCCTCAATCCGAACGACGATCCTTTCTGCATCTCTCTCTCTCTCTCTCTCTCTCTCTCTCTCTCTCTCTCTCTCTCTCTCTGAGGCTTTTCGTGAGCAGTTTGCTGATTACGTTTTGAAGCACACTTGAAGTCCTACGTTGTCATCGGTGCTTTTAGGAGCCACGTGCCCCTTCATTTTCCACAAAAAACGCAGATCTACAACGGTTGTCAAATATTGCGGATGATTGCAACTCCTCTAATTGTCAATTATTACTAATCGCAACAGTACAAATGCATCTCCCACGTTCAATATTACTGGTCCAGCGTCTGGGCATTGTCACGGACCACCAATCCATTCTTTTAACTAACAGTCTCATTAACCAACACTAAATATCAAGATTCATTGTTTTGCATTTATATATATAATGGGTAAAATACGCATGAGACCGAGTGGCCTATTACGCTCACGCATGACTTGCTTTGATGTCACTTTGGCAAACCTCTTTTGCTTCTATATGAGGGCCATTGCTTTTGGCTAAAGTGTCTTATTAGTGTCCTTCCTCTTGTAAAAGCATCTTGCATAATAACGCGGTCCTTTATGCCTAGTGGTCCTAAGTATGCTTGTATTATTGTAATAGTGTGGTTATACCGTTACAATATTACCCTTGGCTTTGTCTATATAAAGGTTACTTCCGTAAGAAGTTAAAACAAGATTAGCGTTTTGAAAATCTCTTTTATATGCAATTCCTTAATGGCCTTATCAACACTTTCTCTTCTTCCTCGAACTCTAATGTTAGTAAAAAGCTTAGGTTTGTACTGTTAGTTCAATACGATAAGTCGGTTCCATAAAAATAACCTTCATTCACCACTCTATGGATCTAGTGAATTAGAAAGTTTCCGAAACTTGAGAAACTTATAAATAGATTAATCACTTATGAAGATTAAGAGGCAGTTCCATTGAAAGGTTGAGAGAAGGGCCATGTGTTGTGAGATAGCATAAGCATCTCAGGAATCATTAGCTTATGCTGTAGCCCCATCATGGTATCAAAGATGGCTTCGTTTAGATTGGGCTAAGATTATAACTCTGTGAATTAAATGTGTCTATACTAAGAGAAAGATCCATTTCATCATGACTGAATCTATGGGAAATACCACCTCTATATGTGTCAATGCCCTTGTTATTTAGACTCTCCAATTCCATTATGTAAATCGAATTCCTCTAAGATTGATTATTTTTTATCAGGTTTTCTACCTCGATGAAGATGAGAAGATTACCACTTCTCAACTTTCTCTTGAAATCCTTATTCCCCCTTTGACAAGCCTACTTCCTTCTCTCCCATCAAATCATCAAAAAAATGATCCACCACACTCCAAAGGAAGTTAAAAAATTCAGCGAACCAATACCCCTTTTTAATATTATCAAAAACCAATACCTCATTTCAATCTGTTAAATTATGTCTCAAATTTAAGTCTATCAATTAAACATGGCCCATAACATGCACATAAATGAGGTCCAAGTTGGACTCTTGTGAAATCTTAGAGTTGGTCATTTTTTCCTGCCAACATTAATCCTATCTGCTTGTGTAGAAGAAAGAAGCATTATAAGGGTTCTAACATTAATGTCTTTAACTGTGACAAACTGCTCATGGGCTTCATTTAAGTTTGGACGTAGGAGAGAGATTTGTTCTTCAGTCACAAATCATATGAGAGATATGTTTTTATTGAAAATAAATGGATGGTATATTTTTTACGAGGTGGCAGCAGAGACGACAACTCCCGTCAGACGCCTTAGACATTTAGACCATGATATTTATTGAAGAGGGTCCACCGGCAATGATGGAGACACCTGGCTTTGCTAATGAAAGGAGTATAGCTCTCAGAAGACACGAAGAGGAAAGCCCTTAACGACAAAAGGAAAAGTCCAAATCATTATTTTATTGGAGTGGTCCCTTGGTCCTTTTGTTATCTTCTGCTTTCTTCTATTTATCCAACCAGAAGGGACTCCCCTCATTGGCGGATCGGGAGATTTGTGCAGAAAACAATGTGGACATAAGGTGTCATTTTTAAATTAAAAAAATAAAAAATACTCGAGTGTATGAGAGATTATTATCGTGTAATTCTTTGATCAATTAGTAAATTATTTATAGTTGGCTTTCTCTAGGATTGAATCATATAAATCTCTTGTATCTTTTATTATTTTCTTGATTAACTAGTGAATTAATCGGGAGATTTGTGCTGAAAACACCATGGACATAAAATGTAATTTTAAAATTTTAAAAAATAAAAATACTTGAGCGTATGAGAGATTGTTATCGTGTAATTCTTTGTTTAATTAGTGAATTATTTGCAGTTTTCTCTTTTATAAACGTAGTTATCGATATTCCGATCGAATCATAGAAATCTCTCATATCTTTTATTATTCCTCCTTTTATATCTCTCTTGATTTTTGTTGCTCATGATATTAAGATTCCGACAGCTTCCACGTTAAAATATTTCAACAATTGGAATTCGAGCTGAGGTTTTCCAATTATGTTTGCAAGGAAAGTAGTGTAAGAGAAAACTCTCTTATTATTTTGAAGTTGATAAAACATTTCCATCAATCTAGTTTGAAGACTTCAAGACTCAACTGTTAAAGCCTGATGAACTCCAGACTTTGTCATCAAAGTCTGAAGATCGCAAGACTCAAGACTCAAAGTCAACTCACATTAATAGTTTCTAGACTAACGAAGAGAAGATTTATCTAGATGCGAGTTTATCTTCAAAGATTCAGTTCGTACGATTTATCGAAGCTGCTGGAGATAGCACATCGAGATCAATTATTCTCATTGGAATCAATTCGGATAATCAAGATTTGTTGAAAAGCGAAGTATACTTGGAAGGTTCTACTTTTGGAAACCTAGATCCTGATTATATGGGCGAGCAGGATTGGTGGGCTATCATCACATTCCTTAAAATAACTCGAGATCTCCTTTATTGATTTTGTCTAACAGGTAGATTGGAAGAACTTATTTGGAATGTGCCAACGGTTATAAAGGCATGAAGGAATATATAAGGAAGACGTTCAAGTTATTCGAATGTGTTCGTAAAAGAAAAATTCCAAAGTCTGAAGCTCTTAGTTCTTTGCTATTTCAATCGCTGAGCTTAAGTTGTACTCAAAAGAGGAATTAAACACTTGTGAGACCTTGAGGAAATGTAGTAGAGTTTCTACACTGTGGAATCAAGGACGTGAGACTGTAAAATCTCTTTTGATTCTTAGTGAAATCGAGTCAGTGGGCTGTCAGTGCGGGAGAGTAGACATAGGCTTGGTTTAAGTTGAACCACTATAAACCTTGTGTTTCAATTTTCTTTCCCTGAACTCTTTACTTTAATTCGTAGTTTTGTATAATTGCTTATAGTCTTTAACATCTTCAGTCTATTATCCTAAAAAAGACGAGCTAATTTATTAAATCTTGTTAAACTTCTTTTAAAACCTATTCACCCCCCTCTAGTGTCCTTACTAGCCCTATCAATTGGTATCAGAGTCTGTGTGCTCATTCAATTGAAGTGCTTTTACTTCTGAGTTAAAGATCTATGGCTAGTATGTTGGCTCCAGGGTTAGTTGAGGACCAAAGTAACACCAGACCTCTTTACTTTGATGGAAAGGAATACATCGTATGGAAAAACAATATGAAGGTATTCCTAAGATCAAAAGATCCTCTAGAATGGGATGTGGTAGAAAAAGGAATCATTCCTAAAACTGCATCAGTTTCAGAAAGAGGAAAACAAGTTGCAGACGCAAGCGAGATGACACAAGAAGAAATAATCAAGAGACAAGCTCTTGATGCTAAAACAATTTACTCTTTATATTGTGCTTTATCTCCTACTGAGTATAATAGAATTTCTTTTTGTGAAACAACCAAAGAAGTCTGGGATAGGCTGCACATTACTTATGAAGGAACTGATTGAGTGAAAGAAACAAAAATCAATATTCTATTCGGACAGTATGAAGCCTTCAAGATGAAACCAGGAGAATCTATCACTGACATGTTTAGTCGTTTTACAGAGATTGTAAATGGTCTACAGTATTAGGGACAACCAATCTCAAGACCAATGAAGGTTAACAAGTTGCTGCATGGACTCTCTAAAGACTGGAATCACGTGAAAACTTCAATAAGGGAAACTCAAAGGATCATGCCGCTTTCCGTAGACGAGCTGGTTGGCACACTTCAGTCTTATGAAGTGGAGCAAATCAACGAGGAAGAAGATCCTAAAGGTAAGAAGTCAATTGTTTTAAAATCTAATGATGATTATGATGTTATAGACTATGAAGATGATATGGACGATGAAGAGTTAGCACTTATGATAAAGAGGTTCAAGAAATTGAATAAAAATGGAAGGAGATTCAATGGGAAGAAGCAAAACACTCAAAAATTTCAAAACAAATCAATTGAGGATGATGAAGCCAACAATGATGTGATCTGTTTTGAATGCAAGAAAAAGGGACACATCAGACCCAACTGTCCTCTGTTGAAGAAAAAGAATGGAAGAATTGAGAAATACAGAAAATGCACTCAAAGTAGAGACATTGAGTAATACTGAATGCGAAGAAAGTGATGAAGATTATGCTAATATTTGTCTAATGGCAAAATCAGAATCAGGCTCAGATTCTAAGATAGGTTCAAACTCAGACTCAGACTCAGATAGTGAAATCAAAATTCTTACTAAAGTCTTGAAATACATTGATAAACTTTGTCTTAGTCTCAAAACCTCTCTTAAAAAGGATTTCCGAGCTAAAAAGGAAGAATTCTACACTTAAGCAACAGGAAAATTCTTGGAAAAAAAAGTTTGAAAATCTAGAAAAAAGTTTTGTTGTTTTAAAGGAAAATGTAGACTCTCTTTCAAAAGAAAATATATTTTTAAAAAAGGACATTTCAAATATCTCAAAAAGGTTTTCAATAGGATCTGAAAAGTTGGAAAAGATTCATTCAGTACAAAGACCTTATTTCAACAAATCAAGCTTGGGAATGATTTCAAAAACTATTCCTCTAATTGATTTTCTAAGAGTAAAGGAAAGAATCAAATAAAGACTTACAAAAACTTTTTACAGAAACCATTTTCAAAAAGTCTTTGTAAAACCTATTGGCCGAATTGCTTTCAAATGTTCAAAATACAACAGCTTAGAACATTTTGAGAAAGAATATCATATGGTTTAGAGACCTGTTAAGAAGGAATGGGCAAAGACTGTATATTGCACTAACTCTCCTGAACCCAAGAAAATATGGGTACCAAAGAAAGTTTGAGTTCCTTATTTAATTGCAGGTCACTATCAAGAAAAATGTTAAATGGTATTTGAATAGTGGTTGTTCGAGACACATCACTGGAGATTCAAGTTGTTTTATAAAACTTGTGCAAATAAATGGTGGAAAAGTCTCTTTTTGTGGAAACAGCAAAGGAAGAATTGTTGGGTGTGGAACTGTGAAGATTGAAAGTCTCACAATCAACAATGTCTCCTTGGTAGAATGATTAAATTACAATCTACTCAACATTAGCCAATTGTGCGACACTTGATTCAAAATCAATTTCCAAGATATAATATGTTTGGGAACTAGTAAAGATTTTTCTCAATCTTTTATTGGACCAAGACATGTGAACATTTATATTCTGGATATAAAACCATAAAGATTTCAATATCTAATATCAATTCAAGATGAAGTGAATCTTTGGCATCGAAAGCTTGGCCATGTCAACATGAAGCAAATTGCCAAGATTTCTTCTAAGAAGCTTGTTCGTGGACTGCCCAACCTGAAGTATAAAAAATCTGACTTATGCACACCATGTGTGTTGGGAAAACAGGTTAGAAGTTCTTTTAAATCAATAAATCATAATTCTACTAATCGTGTTTTGCAGCTTATGTATATGAATCTCTTTGGACCAACCAAAACTCAAAGCATTGGTGGAAAGAGATATTGCCTAATAATTGTGGATGATTATTCTCGATTTACTTGGGTTTACTTTCTGACAAGTAAGTCTGAAACCTTTTCTCATTTATCAAAGTTTTCCAAGAAAGTTTAGAATGAGAAATGATATGCTATTTCAAGCATATGGACAGATCATGGAGGTAAGTTTAAAAATCAAGACTTTGCCAAATTCTGTGATGAATCTAGTTTTCAGCATGTTTTCTCTTCTCCATACACTTCAGAACAGAATGGAGTTGCGGAAAGAAAGAATAGATCTTTGCAAGAAATGGCAAGAACTATTTTAATTGAAAGTAATATTTCTTCTCGTTTTTGGGCTGAAGCAGTTTCTACAGCTTGTTATATTATTAACAAAATATTCTTAAGGCATGTTCTGGAGAAAACTCCCTATGAATTATTCAAAGGAAAGAAGTCAATTGTTTCTTATTTTCATGTGTTTGGTTGCAAATGTTTTATCTTGAAAAATGCAAATGATTGAACTGGTAAGTTTGAAGAGAAATCAAACGAATGAATTTTCCTTGGCTACTCAACTTCAAGCAAAACCTACAGAGTATCCAACAAGAAGACTTAGTCCATAGAAGAATCTATGAACATCAAATTCCAAGACTCTTTGTAGAATCAATTGATTCAGACTCAACCTGAAGAATCTGAATCTGCTCTAGACTTTACAAAGTCTACCTCCCCTGAAGTGGCTGAGACTTCCGAAGAACAACAACGAATGGAAGTTGAAGAATCAACTGAAGTAGAAAATCAGCAAACTATTAGACCGACTAGTAACTGGAAGCACAAGTCTTGTCATCCCAAAGAACTCATCATCGGTGATATTGATGAAGGGATTCACACCAGATTCAAAAAGCAAGAAGAGTCTAGCGCCGTAGCACTTATTTCCGAAATAGAACCCAAAAGCATAGAAGAAGCTTTAGCTGACGAAAGCTGGATTGAAGCTATGCAAGAAGAACTCAGACAGTTCAGCATTAATGATGTTTGAGAACTAACTCCAAAACCAAAAGGTAAATCTATTATTGATGCTAAATGGGTTTTCAGGAACAAGATGGACGAAAAAGGAAAGATGGTAAAAAACAAAGCAAGACTCGTGGCCAAATGATATACGCAAGAAGAAGGGATAAACTATGATGAGACCTACGCACTAGTAGCAAGGTTAGAAGCAATTAGATTATTGCTTGCTTTTACCTGTTATAAAAATTTCAGGTTATTCCAAAAGGACGTTAAAAGTGCATTCCTAAATGGATTTATCCAAGAAGAAGTCTCCCGAATTTGAAGACCCAAAGAGACCAGACTCAGTATTCATACGGAAGAATGCTCTATATGGATTAAAGCAAGCACCTCGAGCATGGTACGACAGGTTAAGTAAGTTTTTAATTCAAAATGGTTTTGTCAAAGGAAAAGTGGATACTACCTTGTTTATTAAAAGAGAAGGTAAAAACTTTTTACTTGTTCAAATCTATGTTGATGATATCATATTTGGATCACCTAACGAAAACCTATACAATAAGTTTTCTAAGTCTATGCATGATGAATTTGAGATGAGCATGATGGGTGAACTATCTTTCTTTCTCGGATTACAAGTGAAACAATTGAAGGAATGAATTTTTATTCACCAAGAAGATATATGCTAAAGATCTCGTTAAAAAGTTCGGATTGGAGAATTGCAAAAAAAACTGAGATACCAATGTCAAGTTCTTCGAAGCTGAATAAAGACAAAGGAGGAAAGAAAGTTGACCAGAAGCTTTACAGGAGTATTATTGGTTCACTTCTTTATCTTATTGTTTCTAAACTTGACATTTTGTTTAGTGTTTGCATTTGTGCTAGATTTTAATTAGATCCCAGAAAATCTCATCTAAGTGCTGCAAAACGCATCATCAAATACGTTGCAACTACTTTAAATTTAAGTATGTAGTATCCCAAAGAATGAGACTTTACTCTCCTCGGATATTCAGACGCAAATTTAGCAGGTTGCAGAGTTGATAAAAAGAGTACTTCCGGCACGTGTCAATTACTGGGAAACATGACAATATCTTGGTTCTCAAGGAAGCAAAGTATTGTAGCTCTTTCAATAGCAGAAGTAGAGTATGTGGCTCTTGGGAGTTGCTGTTCTCAAATCTTATGGATAAAACAACAATTGAGAGACTTTGGAATCGAAGACTCGTGCACCGAGATCAAATGTGACAACACCACCGCAATTAATCTCACAAAGATTACAATTCTTCATTCATGGGCAAAGCACATAGAGATTCGACATCACTTTATTAGAGATCATGTTCAAAATGGAGAAGTTATGATTCAATTCATTGATTCAAAGAATCAACTGGCAGACATATTTACAAAACCACTGGAGAAAAACCTATTTGAGTCTATTCGCACCAAACTGATCTAGTAAAATCTGAAGGTGCTCAGACTCAGAGGTAAAGTCTGAAGGTGTTCAGACTTAGAAGACCAAGAGTTACGACTGTAAGTTATTTCGGTACTAGCAATTTAATTTTTTGGTTAAAGACTTGAAAAGGTACAATTTCTTTTTAATCGCTAATTGATAGAAATTATCTTTCCAAAATTTTGAATTTATGGAATTTTCAAAAAGGAAGTTATTCATCTTCGAAAAAGGCATTTTTATGACGATTCGTTTGCCTCACTTCATTTGCTTTATATACTGTTGAAATTCGTCTTCTACGTTTTCACTCTCAAACCCTAAAATTCTAAACTCCCATTTGCTTTCACTTTTACTCTCGATTAACCCAAAAAGTTCTCACCTTTTCGAGCAAGTTTGAGAATTTCTCTCTTGAAGCGACAATGTCTTCAAAAAAGTCTTCGAGAATCGCAAGCAGGGGACCACGACACATGCCTGAGGGTCCTACTCACTTCGACTTGACTGAGGAAGAAGATTCTCCTCATCAGCAACAACCAAGTAAGCAATAACATTCTCAACGGCATCAATCTCCTCCACCACCTTAACCATAAGAAGAAATAGTGGACGAAATTGAACCTGTAAGAATGCTGTGTTACTTTCTCGCTTTACTCTAAGTTGAAGAAAGGAGGTATTGCGATGTCATTGATTGACGAGTTTCTTAGAGAAAGAGGATTAAAAAATGAAACCTTATTTTTGCAAGAAATGGAAAAGTTAGGTGTTGCAGAGGAAGTGATGGCTGAAAAGACCTTTGCAAATTTTCCAAGTGACCCACGTTTTGGTACTACTAATCAACCACAAGAACAGGATGACGATGAACGAATATTTGCACATTTTCAGCCTAGGATGGGAGTGGTTGTTAATGCCGTTAGTGATGTAGCGAGCATTTTCCGCTCTAAAGAGCACAAGAAAGTTTATTTGAATCTACTGAAAAGAGGGGTGATGAACCCTAGGAGTGTCGACTTTGATTTTCTTGATTCAGTAAAAGTAAATCTGCGAGAGAAGTTTGCACTTCTTCAATTGAAGCATTTTTGTTTTGAATCTACAATTGATTATCCTGAACTCACATCATACTTATATTCGAATTTATCCTTTTTGGATGCGAACAGTTTCTCTTTCACAGTAAGGGATAAGGAGTTTTTGGTGGGTATGGGCACTTTGGTTGACCTAATTGGGGGTGGAAAGAGGGTGTTTCCAACCAATTAATGTGTCCATTGCTCATGCTACTTTAGAATTGGTACGAGATAGGGATGTTGATCGCAAGATCTCCTATTTTAGGATGAATGCCTCAAACATCTTGCTGCACAAAATAGTGATCAACTGTCTTCGTCCAAAATCTACATCAAAGACCGATGTCTCTCATTCCGAAACAAAGCTGATGTATGCCATCAATGCTAGCCACAAATTCTCTCTGCCTCACACCATCCCGTTTCATATGTACAGGACAGTGGTAAAAGACAAGGGACAACTCTCTTATTCTGCTCTTATCACGCGCCTTTTTATACATTTTAAAATCCACATTCATGTACCTTTATGCTTGATAAACAATACTCTGATGGTGATGGGATTTAAAATGATCACCGAGATGCGTCTGAAAGAGCTTAACAAGGTGTTGGAGCGCATGAAGGAGAAATCTCCCATCAAAACGAAACAGGACTCTGCAACAGCCAAAAGGAAAGGCAAGGAGCCCATGGATGCTCTAGCAAAGAAGAAGAGAACTTTCATCTTGCAGGATGAAGAAGATGAGGACGATATGACTCTTTCAGCCTTAAGGAACTTGAAAAGTTTCGTTAGCTTTCGCGAGACTAGAGAAGAGACTAAGAGAAGAGATGAAGAAAGAAGAGGAGAAGAAGAGGAAGAGGAAGGAAGAGGAGAAGAAGCATAGGAAGAGGAAGAAAGAAGAGAATGAGAGGAAGAAGAGACTCAAGATGACTCGTTTGAGCCTACATTGGTTGTATCTTTGTCAAGCAACTCTGAAAAGACAAGGAGTGGAACTACTGGTGAGAAAACAAAAGAAAAACATCACTCTCTTGCTGAAGCAGAATAGGAAGAAGAATCTATTTCTCCTCCTAAATGCATTTCTCCTCCTAAATGCACACAAACAGGGGGGAGCTGCAGAAAAACGAGGTATTTCTTCGCCTATTCTCACTAGTGATGTTAGTCGGTCTAAAGCAGAATCCAGGGGATGTGTTTGCTGATAGTGCTAGTACGAGTACCTAGAGGGGGTGAATAGGTGCGAAAACAACTTTTGCAAAATATAGTATAAACCTTTACTGTTAACCTGAGTCTGGTTGACAATAGACTTTGTAGGGGAAATCACACTCTAACAATTAAATAGAGTTACGAGCAAAATAAAATAGTTTAGGGAAGAGAATAAGAACACAAGATTTATAGTGGTTCGGCTTAATCCAAGTTTACGTCTACTCTCCCGTACTGACTGTCTACCGGCTAGATTTCACTATGAATCAAAAGAGTCGTTACAGTGTCACGTCCTCGATTCCACAGTGTAGAGACTCTGCTACACTTCCTCAAGGCCTCACAAATGTCTAAACTCTCTTTTGAGTACAAATTTTCGCTCAACAATTGAATCAGCAAAAAACAATGAGTCTCAGATTTTGGAATTTATTTATCACGCACACACTCGAATAACTAGAGCGTCTTCTTTATATACTCTTCCATGCCTTCATATCCGTTGGCACCTTCCAAATGAGTTTTTCCAATCTACCCGTTGGACATAATCAATTAGAGAGATCTCAAGTTACTTAAGGAATGTGATGATAGCCTACCAATCGTGCTCACCCATACAATCGGGATCTAGGTTTCCATAAGTAGAATCTTCCTAGTATACTTCGCCAATGAACAGATCCAAATTACTCGTACTGATTTCAAAATGAATAATAGATCTTGAGATGCTATCTCTAGTCGTGAGAACATCTTTAGCCGCTCGAATCAAATCCATAAAGAAATACTCGATTCTGGATAAGTCTTCTTCGTCGGTCTAGAAACTGTCAATAAGGGTAGACTTTAAATCTTGAGTCTGGCAGTCTGACGGTCTTTAAACTTTGACGAAAGAGTCTGCAAGTCTTCAAACTAGACTGATGGAAATATTTTGTCAGCTTCAAAACAAATAAAGAAGTTTTCTCCAACATATGCTTCTCACAATCCAGAACCAGAATTTGCTGAAGATCCCTCCATTCTCAAAACCCCAGGAACAGATTCGGTTGGACCCAGTGCCTCATTAACTCATTTAGCAGACTTTTCACGCATAATGGATGTTCTGCTGGATTTAAAGAATGGTCAATATGGTCTGAACTATGAGACAAAAGATCTCAAAAAGGTTTTCTTGGCTACTTTAGTTTCATTGCAAGATCAGTTACTTACCCTGAAGACTCAAGTGCAAGATCATGTGAAGGGTGAATACTTCCAGCAACTGAAGGAGACTATTGGGAAGCTTGAGAAGACAATGAGCTCTATGGGGGAATTCTAGCTTGTTCGCCTACCCAAATAGCCTTGACTCAAACCCCACTATTTTCAAACAACTCTTTTTATTTGTTCTCCACCTTTTGCTCTTGACAAAAAAGGGGAAGAAGTTTGATGCAGATTTGACTTTGGTTTGGACTTATTTTACCTTTTGGACTTATTTTTGTTTAGTTGTGGATTGGACTTTTCGACTTTAGACTGTTTGATTTGATCTTTTAATGCTTGCAGTAACTTAGACCGTGACAATGATTATGGAAGGATAGTTATTTTGCAAGACTAACATGTTTTCTGTGGTTGCAAAATGATTACTATCCATGTCCTAATCTACTTATCTTTTGTGAGATATCTTGTTTTGCTTAAGTGTTGTTTTGCAGGACAAAAGTTTTCAAATCTGCAAGAAAATTTTGTCACCATAAAAAATGGGGAGATTGTTAGAGAAAACTCTTTTATTATTTTGAAGTTGACAAAATGTTTCCATCAGTCTAGTTTGAAGACTTCAAGACTCAATTGTTAAAGTCTGATGAGCTCCAGACTCTGTCGTCAAAGTCTGAAGATCGCAAGACTCAAGACTCAAAGTCAATTCACACTGACAGTTTCTAGACCAACGAAGAGAAGACTTATATAGATGCGAGTTTATCTTCAAGGATTCGGTTCGTACGGTTTATAGAAGCTCTTACGGCTGGAGATAGCACATCGAGATCAATTATTCTTATTGGAATCAATTCGGATAATCAAGATCTATTGAAAAGCGAAGTATACTTGGAAGGTTCTACTTATGAAAACCTAAATCCCGATTGTATGGGCAAGCAGGATTGGTGGGCTATCATCACATTCCTTAAATAACTCGAGATTTCCTTGATTGATTCTGTTCAACTGGTAGATTAGAAGAACTCCTTTGGAATGTGTCAACGGTTATAAAGGCATGAAGGAGTATATAAGGAAGACGCTTAAGTTATTCGAGTGTGTGCGTGAAAGAAAAATTCCAAAGTCTGAAGTTCTTAGTTCTTTGCTATTTCAATCGCTGAACTTAAGTTGTACTCAAAAGAGGGATCAAACACTTGTGAGAACTTGGGGAAGTGTAGTAGAGTTTCTACACTGTGGAATCAAGGACATGAGACCGTAAAATCTCTTTTGATTCTTAGTGAAATCGAGCCAGTGGGCTGTTAATGCAAGAGAGTGGACGTAGGTTTGGTCTAAGCCGAATCACTATAAACCTTGTGTTTCAATTTCCTTTCCCTGAACTCTTTACTTTAATTCGTAGTTTTGTATAACTGCTTATAGTCTTTTACATCTTCAGTCTATTATCCTCAAAAAGACGAGCTAATTTATTAAATCTTGCTAAACTTTTTAACACCCTCTGGGTGTCCTTACTAGCCCTATCAAGTAGAAATTGAGAAATCTAATGAAAGGAATAACTTTGGGTTGTGGAGCACTAATATACGTGTGCTATTAATAACCTAAGGTTTAGCCAAGGCGATGGATGGCAATGATAAGTTGTCGAAAGCAATGAAACATACCAATCAAAATGAGCAAATGGAGAGGGCGAAGATATGATCTTTTTGAACCTATAGGGTGAGGTGTTAATAGAGGTGGCTAAAGAGAAGCATGCTGCATATTTATGGGTAAAACTTCAAGCCCTTTATGTAACAAAGGGTTTGAATAATCGCCAATATTTGTTGAAGATGATTGTTCAGTTCCAATATGCTGAAGATACATCTATTAGAGTCCACTTAAATGAATTTAACAAATTGATGATGGATCTAAAGAACGTTAGTGAGATCCCAACCGATGAAATAGGCATGACATTGTTAGTGTATCCACAAAGTTATGGGAGCATTTTACCAACTCACTATTATAAGGGCATACTACGATTACCACAAAAGAAGTAAATTTTGTGTTGTTCTCTAAAGAGTGATAGAGAGAGTTGTGTGATGACATTCTAGAGTATGATGTAATGCAAGAGCCGATGATTTGAGGTAGAGATACACATTGGAGGCCTAGCAATAGAGGTAAAAGCATATCAAACTCGCAACACATAAATTCCAAGGGCCGCGTGAAGTATTTTAGGCATTATAAGGATTATCCAAAGTTAAGAAATAAAGGTGGAGTGCAAGATTCCTCAAGCAGTGCGACAAATGTAGCCAAGGAGAGCATCAATGATGCCGAGGTTGTCCTTTGTGACTGGTTCGTCAGGAGACGAGCAAGTTCTAGATTTCGCATGTTCCTATCACATGACTCCTCATAGGAACTGGCTCCCTACTTACTATACTACAAATGACAATAAGAGTTCTTATGGGGAACGACACAGCTTGCTAGGTTGTTTGAAGTTTGAATTCAAATGTATGAGCGTAGAGTACACACTGATAGACCTGAGGCATGTACCGAAACTCAAGAAGATGAGTAGGTACTAGATTATGTGAGTTCCTATCACATGACTCCTCATAGGAACTAACTCACTACTTACAATACTACAAATGGTAGTTGAGTTCTTATGGGGAACAACACAGCTTGTTCGTTTGTGGGAATGGGGATAGTCTGAATTCGGATGTACAATGGCGTAAAGCACACATTGATAGATGTGAGGCATGTAATGGAGTTTAAGAAGAACCTTATTTCTCTACGGATACTTGATGACATTGGTGCAAGTAAACCACTGAGGGTGGAGTGTTAAAGATTTCTTGAGATACCATAACAATGATGAATGGAAAAAAAGAAGAAGGTGATTTTCTTTCATTTACTGGAAAAAAAAAATCGTGATAGGTTCTGGTGAAGTTTCATCAAGTGAGTCAAACAAAGTTGACTCAATTATAGCATATGCGGTTGTAGCACATGAATGAGACATGTGTGACAATACTGAGTGAGAAGGGGGTTGTTGAAACGTCTAGGGTCGTCTAGGGTTGACATTCATTGACATTTTTTTTCAAAAAAGGTGCGGGTATGCTTCCTAAAGCACAAATTTGAGATGCTCAATCAGTTTAAGAAATTTAAGAAATTGATTAAAAAGTAGTCAAGTGGATAGATCAAGTACCTAAGCAATGGCATGAATTTCTATGGTAATGATTTTACCAAATTTTGTTAGAAAGGAGATTGTGAGACACTGCACAATTCCCTAGACATCACGGTAGAATGGCGTTGTCGAACGGAAGAGCAAAACTTTACTTGAGCACGCTTGGTGCATGCTTTCACATGCAAGACAGACAAGTAATTTTGGGACAAAGTGATAAACATGATCTATTACCAAGTTAATTAATCTCTATCATCTATTATCCAGTCAGAGACTCCTAAGGAAGCATGGTTGAGGAAACCTATTAACTGAATTGCAAATATTCAAATTTCCTTCATATGCCATACAAGTGATGGTGCTTGAGCAAAGGTTGAAGAAGTGCATATTTATATGTTATGCACAAGAGGTGAAAGGCTACTAATTGTGGTGCACAGATTCCATATCACTTGGTTTCTAGTAATTAGAGACATTATCTTCATTGAAATTGTTATGCTTCAAAATATGAATTTTGAGACTCAACTAGTAAAGCAAATGGATCATGATGTCAGTAATGAGGTGGAGTTTCAAGTGGGGCCTCTAGAGACCTTAGAGGTAATGGAAACTAAGATTGCAAGTCGGTTATACAAAACAACTAATAGAGCCACATCATAGTATAGTCATGAGTAGACAGAGAATGTAATTTAAGCCACTAGAATGTTATGATTTTAATTATATTACTTTTGCATTGAATGTAGGTGATGAGGTAGAAACAAATGAGCCTTTGTTTAACTCTGAGGTGATGGTTGGTGTTGAGTCATCTCAATGGCTAGAAGCTTTGAGTAAAGAGATTGAATCACTGTATTAGAATTAGACATGTGAATTCATTAAACTACCCAAAAGATAGAAGATTGTCGAGTGCAAATTAATCTACAAATGAAAGGAGGGAAATCCCGTTGTCAATGTAGTGAAATATAAGGCAAGACTTGTTGCAAAGAGGTATACTTAGCAAGAGGGCATTAACTAAAATAATGTGTTCTCTCTTTTGTAAGACATATTTCTATTCGTGTATTACTTGGCTTGTTTGCTAGACAATATCTCGAGTTGGAGCAACTAGATATGATTCCTTATAATTTCTCCAATAGTGGCTCCAACAAGTATATATGTACCTCCACTTTAGTGCTATTCACTTTGCACTTAACTTTCATGGTCATAAAGGTCTCTCGGTAGCGATCCGAGTAGCACAATCTTGAGCGTGCACACATCTCTCGATGGTCAATAAAATTGCAACGTTCCCAAGATGCATCACCGACCTAATCGATTATGCACATGCGGAAGCGAATTAATTAATTCCCTGACAATAACAAACATGAGATAGAAAAATAGGACAACCATATAAAACAAACTGCACTTTTATAAACAAACTAGTTTATACACAGAGGCCAACTCTAAGGTCTAAGTACAAGAGGTCTATCTCCAAAAAGAACTATTGAGCCACCCATGCTCCTGACCCTTCCGCTTAAAGCTCCGGGTTCTTCACACTAGGGACTTGAAAATGGTAACCCACGACGGGGTGAGATATAAATTTCAACGAGTTCACACCCTAAACCCCGATTAGGAAGATAATACACCTAGAGGCAGCCTACACACATAACCAATGAGACTCACCTCGCCTCAGTTTATTCATGCACATTAGTATAGTTCGTAAAACATATGCATATAATCAATGCACTCATCAATTGGAACATCTCACTATCAAACCAATCAAACACAAGAGTCCCGATTATAAGGCCAAATTGTTATGACACTTCCCATACCATACCACACAATTTCGTCCCATAATCAAGTGCGGGCAAGTCGGTGGTTCAATCCACACCCGATATTCACTCTCAATATTCAAACTCAACATCCCCGCTCAATATTACGACTCCACATTCCAACTCAATACTCAATACCAGACTCAAGGTTCTAGAGGTGCCCCATCCCCACAAAGTTCCAATATTGTGTGGTACTTAGTCCTTGATCACAATCAGCAATAGCCCGAGGTACTAGAGGTGGCTCCCACAAAGTTACACTGTCGTGTAACACTTAGTTCTCGACTATCATAAGCAATAGCTCAAGGTACTAGAGGTGGCTTCCACGAAGTCACGCTATCGTGTAGCACTTAGTTCTTGGCCACAAAAAGCCCTAGTACAAGATTTTAGAGGTAACTCACCTGAAGTCTCACTATCGTGTAGCACTTAGTTCTTGACTATGCATGACAGTACTGCAAGGCTTCTAGAGGTGGCTCTCATGTGACTCAAGTCCCCATTTAGCACTTAGACCTTGACTACAAATAAGCAACAATACAAGGTACTAGAGGTGGCTCACACGAAGTTTCATTATCGTATAGTACTTAGTTTTTTACTGGTTCAAAACCCATTGGGTTTCCTCAACACAATATATGTCATCTCATCTTTCAACAGTCAGCTTGCCATGACTATAAACCGTAACACAATCATTCAGTCACGTCCAAGGGCATTGTACTTTGTACTTAAATGCCTCAATTAAGATAACGAACTTGGCCTATTTTTTTTCGTATTAAAAACATTCGGTAAAATAATTGTGTGTGGGTACACAGTCAGCTTGAACCAGAAAATTGATATCCTACCTTTTAAAAATCTTACTATTTTATATAGTACTTAAAAATCATTTTCGGTGTCAAAACCCGACACCAGGTATTTTCTAATTAAATACCAAAATTTAAAATTTTGAATTGATTAATCAAAAATCACAAACACCACTCCATTGCACAATTTAACAATCAATTGCCTAAACTAAGCACACCATTGCAAATAGCACGAAATTCCGATCACCGGCTATCCCGGTATAATTTTCGGAAAATAATAAATAATTAAATAAATTACAAAAATAATTAAATAATGCAAATTAAATCAATAAATGCATACTTAGGCTAAAAATTGCTAATCTAACCACATATTGGACTAATGAATTTATCCTAACCATTCTAACTACAATGCCACATAATAAACTATCTAACTACAATTTCTAACCACCAAATTCACTAATTTAACTAATCTAAATTGACTAAACAAGCAAATAACTACACTAATCTAATCTTAATTTAACCTAAACACCTCTTAAGCGTCATTAACCTCCTAAGTAAGGTTTAGTGAGCAAACTCACTAGTTTAGTGGGCTGGTGAGTCCACAACGATGGTGATGCGGAGGCGAGCGATAAACAAGTTTGCGGCGACACCAAGCGATGTCTGGACGGGCCCGAAAAGCCTCACGAAGCCCACAACCCACTATGGGAGTTCGGTTCTGGTCTTGGGTCGAGAGAGCTGGACCAAAGCTCGGCTTGGCTGGAAATGGCGAGGGGGCAGACCACGCGGCTATAGTGGGGCCAGGCAGTGGTTCTGGCAGCTGGACGGCGACGGTGGCACGGCCTCGACAACTGGACAGAGGCACGAGCTACTTGGGATGGTGGCTTGGGCTCGCAGACGGCGGGCACGCGAGCAAAGGACGATACCGGCTCGGGCGCACGACAGGCGAACGAGCAGTGGTCGGACAGCGAGTAGGGACGGTCGACGGCAATGGGGGTTGCTAGCTGGTTCTCTCTAGATTTTTGAGCTCTCAACAACTTCAAGAATGGATAAAGCAGCCAAGGGAAGGAGAAGAAGATAGCTGCTGAAGAGGGGGACCTAATTGGCCTCCAAAGTCCACCAAAAATATCTGTTTCACTCATTAACGTTGCCCCACCACCCATGGCTGTCATCCTTAGCCATTTTCCTTCATCCAAGCTTCCTTAGCAAGCCAAGAGAGGGCTGAAATGTTGCACACCCCAAGGACCTACGAATTTGGACATTTCTCTCTTCAATTTCACTTCAATGTCAACTCAAATCAATCCAAATTGAAGCCCAAAAATTCAGCCAAGGTACCCACATCATATTCCACATTTTTCCTTGCAAATTAGTCCAACTTGAATGCCAAAAGTGCAACAAAAAACGATCATCTAATTTTCCCGGTCCAAAACGCCTAAATTTGATTTTTCGCTGAAAACTCGAGTTTACAGAAAAATCTTTGGAGGATGAGTCAATGTTCCTAAAATCAATCGTGACATGACAGAACTTTCAATTTCTGAAATTGGGTTCAAATTCACGATTAATTTCAACCGGACGTGATTTTAGCGTGACCTAACTTACCGGGTAGCTTTTAGGAATTTTTAGCGCAACTGACCCGTGATCGATTATTTTCAAAAATAAGAATAATCAGCAGGTTTACCTGACCAAACCTCCTCAAGTGTGAGCACTCAATAGATGTGCAAGGAGAACGATTTATTAACCAAGCAGCCGTATTGACTGCTTTAGCCCAAAACTTCTTGCCTAAACTAGCGTTAGACAATAGACATCTAGTCTTTTCTAATAAGATTATGCTCATGTGTTCTGCAATACCATTCTATTTACTGTTGTATAATGCCTCATAATACCTTCAACTTTGCAAAACTCATTAAACTTACCTCCACAAAATGCCAACCCATTATATGTTCTCAACAGGTTAATCTTCTTACTAGTTTGTTTCTCAATTGATGTTTTCCATTATTTAATGTAATGAAAAACATCATTTTTTTTGTTTTAAAAAATAAATCTAAACCTTTCTTTAAAAGTCATTAATGAAAGTGAGTAAATACTCAAACCAAGGCCTTTCGAAGGAACTTTCTCTGGTCCTAAAAATCAAAGTGAATATAATCCTAAGTGCGATTTGTTGTGTGAATTCATGTCTTGAAACTAATCATTTTCTATTTTCCAAATACACAATGTTCACAGAAATCCAATTTTTCAATTTTCTAATCACACAAAAAACCTCTCTTACTCAGCTCCTCCATTCCTCTGATACTCATATGGCCTAATCTTATATACCATAATTTAATATTGTTTGATTCTATCATAATGGATGAGATTGCAATTGAACCAATAACTGTAGTGCCTTACGGTTGATACAAGGTGTCAGTTTTCAATCCTTTCAACAATAAAAATGAACCTCTCATAATCTTCATAACTCTACCTTTAGCTATAAACTTACAACCATTAGCATCAAGTGTATCCAAAGAAATGAGGTTTTCTTCCAATCAAGACTGTGTCTAACATTATCCAAAGTCTTGATGATGCCATCGTACATCTTAATGTTGACATTCCCAATCCCAATTGCTTTTCATTTAGCATTGTTTCCCATTAGAATAATTCCACCATTAAATTCTTTGTACGTGAAGAACTAGTCACAATTAAGGCACATTTGATACGAACAACCTAAATTAAGAATCCAGCTATCATTGAATTTGTATTTTTATATATCATCTGCAACCAATAACCAATCTTCGTTTTCCTTTTTAAGCAACGCCAACTTAAGTAGGGTTTCGTTTCCCTGATTTTGTTTGATCTACTAGTTCTTATTGTTTTGTCAATTTGCATTTCTTTGATTTTGCTTATTCATATTTTCTCTTTGTTGTTTTTCTTTTAATGTTAGACAATTTATCTCAATATGCCCCTTAGACTTACAATAGTTGCAAATTAGATCCCTATGCTTTGATTTTGATCTGAATCTACCACCATTACTTCTCTCAACAGACTTTCCTCTAGCAACTAAACCAGCCCCATGATCATTACTTCCTTCAAAAGTCAATTATGTATCTCGTTTCTGCTTATTTAGGAGACTAGTCTTGACATATTCAACATCAATAGTTTCTTTACTAACAATCTTGGTTTCTCTAAAATTCTTATGAGAAGAAAGTAGTGAAACTAACAATAAGAGAGTCCGATTCTCATTTTCAACCTTAATATCAATACTTCTTAATTCAGAGATGATAGCATTGAATTCATAAATATGAGATTTAAAAGAAGCACCTTTAGCCATATGAAGAGTGAAGAGTCGTTACTTGAGCCTCAATCGATTGGTGAGAGGTGTTATCAAAAAATACTTTCCAATTTATTCCATAAACCCGTAACTATTTTCTGATCTAGTATCTCCTACATAACATCATTCGTGAGGCACAACTAAATAGCAGATAGGCCTCTTTCATCCAGTTCTTCTCATGTTTCATCTAACGTGCTTTCCAGTTTCTTCCCTTTTTCTAAACAGAGTTTTCTTAACCCTACTATGTAAGAATTGCCATAGATTGAAATTGCCACTCCAATCAAACTTCCTAATATCAAATTTCGTTGTTGAACTTGAAGCCATAATCAGAAGATCAAGAAAACCCTAAGGCTCTAATACCGGTTTGTTATGGTAGATGCGGAAACTAAAATGAAATTGAAGTTGAGAATAATAAAAGAATATTGGATTTTCGTGGAAACCCTTGTAGGAAAAACCACAGGGGAGGAGAAGTAAAATCCACTATAAAATTTCAAGAATTACAAAAGATGGCTATGAAAAACTAAAATTTTATATGTCTCGACTTCTTGAACTAATAACTTGAGAAAAATAATATTTATGTTGTCCTCAAGCCCTAACATTGGCCCGAGCTCATTAAAAAAAAAATCAAGACTTACTCAACACAAACTCTATTTTTGTAAGATACATAGATCTATATGCTATACTTTGAAATATTAATTTATAGTTAGATGAAAAAGTTATAGTCTGTGGTCGCAACTATCTTGGTAATTAATATGTAAATGTTCTTCTACTTGACTCTATTTTTGTAAGATATATACATATATATGCTATATTTAACAATATTAATATTTATTTAGATGAAAAAGTTATAGTTTGGGATAATATTTAAATGTTCTCTTACTTATCTATAGATATATACTATTTAAAAATATCCATATAGGCTGAAAGTAATATTCCATGGTTGCACCTATTTGATAATATGAACATTAGCAAATTAAAGAAGAACTACTAATTTTATTTTATTTTTTGGTTGAAAAAGAACTACTGACTAAAACAAGCAATTTATTGAAGAAAACTCAAAAATGTTTCTATGACATAATAGTCCATATATCGTCAATATATTGTGTTAGAGGATCTTTAAAAAAGTTAATAACATGACACCATCTATCTAACGAATAAATAACATCAAAGGTTCAATAAAAGAAATTTATCTCTGAAGAATTATGGCCCATCCCTTACAAACAAATGAATGTTACAAATTCAATGAATAACTATACAAAATAAATAAATAAATAAATAAGTATACTGGAAGTTAAAAAATGTGTTGCTAAAATGCAATTAAGTTTTAAAACTTTCAATAAGTACTATCAAATCCTAATCAAGTCTATTCATTAACTTTGTTCAATTTCATTGATTGAAGAAGCTGACGTGACTTTTTATTATTTTTCGAAGTGATATGCACTAATGTCGTAGTCATGTTAGCCATTTTAGAAAAAAAAATAAAGATAAAACAAAGGGTTAATATCATGAAAAATCTCAAATTGGCACACAGGACAAATTTACCCAAAAATAAATTTTTTAATTACAAAAACCTAAAACTAGTGCATCTATAACAAATTTACTATCCATTAGTTTCCGTTAAATTATATTAATATCATGAAAAACTATAAACTATTATACCTATGATAAAGGGAGGGTAAAACTTCAAACAGATACATCTGTTAACTGCCACACACCATCCAATTCAATAATTCGACTATAAAATTTAACAGAAATTAATAGAGGATAAATTTATCACATGTGTACAAATTTAAGGACTTTTGTTGGTCAAAAAATTAGTTTATGGTTTATAGTTTATGGTACTTTACCAAAAAAAAATAGTTTATGGTATATTTGTCATAAGTATACCAGTTTAAGATTTTTTGTGGTATTAACCCTAAAATAAAAGGAGAACTTAAGGAAATAAACCAAAAAAAAAAAAAAAGGAAAAAATGAGTTGACATTAAATCGTGTTTGGTTTGTCGGCGAGATTGAAACCCTAGATGTTAACTTGGAGGGTAGTCGATCGTGAATCCAACCACGACACCCGATGGATGATGGTGGCAACGAGAGGTTAAGGTCATCTTGCATGGTCCAATGACTTGCTCGAACTCCATGAATCACGAAACCATGACCATCCAATTTGCAGATTCAATTTGATACTGAACTCTTTCCCTCTCGGTTGTCGGGTAAGGGATCTACAATCATACTCAGACAATGCCATGTTTGTTTCTAAAGAGACGCCATCAGTTTGACTCAACTAAAGTGTTCATTTTACATGTCATAGCCATCTGCCAAGTTAGATCGTCACATGAGCTTCTTTTGACATACAAGTCAACCGTGCTATTTTTGTCCTTGAGTACAAGTTGGTACCTTTGTTTTGGGTCCTGTTAAAAGTGTGCTTGCTTTTCTCCTGATATGATAACTCTGTGTTTTTATTCTCCTTATAAGTTTGAAAGGCGAGGCTAATTTTTTGTGCAGCATGTTTAGTAAGTGGTCAATTCTTGGCTATTTCTGTTTTTTTTTGTTCTTCGGAGCAAAAAATAAATAAATCTATTTGGTAATATTAACTAATTTTTCTACTCCTAGGAATAGATTTGGAATATTATCAAAAAGTATAAAAAGTTACTTCTTTATTTCCGAAAATAATTCTAGAATTAAGCATTTTCTTGCTTTTTCTCCTTCTTTTTGCCTCCTCTAGCCGATCACTGGGCTTGACGATGGCCGGCGGGCAGCTAGACGCGAGCTCCAATGACCTCGTTAAAACCTTGCGATGGCCGGGTGAGGTCATTTTCACTTTGGCTGAGCAGGGCTTGACCTCGCCCAAATCTGGCAAGGTCCAACCTTTCTGGTGGTTGGGCAAGGATTAACCTCGCCGAGGCCAACGAGGCGTCCCAAAGGCGGGCAAGGTTGTCAGCTAGAGGAGGAAAAAGAAGAGAAGGAAAAAAGAAAAATCTCACAAAATTATTAAAAAAATTAAAAGAAATTCTCAGTCACAAAAAAAATTGAGTGTTGTACTAAACGCATTCTTGTTCATTTTTTTTATTTTTATTTTGGGAATATAAATTTTGTATAATTACCAAATACATTCAAATGATCGGAGACTCGTTCAGGGTATAGAATCTAAAAAAACTATTTCTAAGTAAAAATTATTTCGGAAAATAGAATAATTACCAAACATGGTCCTTTTTTTTTTTTTTTTTTTTGTTGGATTCAACCTTAAAAATGAGTTTTAGGTATCTGGGCTATGGCTCCCGAGACCTGGACCACGGCACAAGATAAAAATTACAGAAACCAAATGCAACACATAGTACATAGGCCGTGGTCTTGAAAGGTCCAATCCATGGAGTCGCCAACGAATTGCCCATGTGTAAAGGCAGCACCGGTGTCGCTTTCTCCGGCGAGCCACAGAGGTAGCACATCGGATGGTGACATGCGTGAACCGAAAGGAAAGCGAACAATGGGAGAGGGGTTCATAGTGGTGGCAAGGAGCTGGCCAGCCACGGAGGAATGAGAGGATAATGGCGGCAAGAGCCATGATGTGCGGAGGTCGGAGGAGGGAACACTAAGTTGTCCGTGTTTTCGGGCTAAGTTATCGTATGCAAATGTTTAGTCAAGTGCTACGTTTTGATAATTAGTAATGATTCTCGCTAATGCCTGCATTAAAGGGTGCGGGCTTGTCAAGAAGAAATGATATCTGAACTCCTTGGGCTATGTATTGTCCGCACCGCACCTTACTCAGTTGACCACCTTCAGTTCATTAATGTCCTTTTAGAGCGACTCGGCCACTGAGTGGGCTAGCAAGCGTTCTAACGAGTCAAGAATCACTTATTGCAGTCTTACATCTCTGTATTAACAGTTTCAAATTCTATAATATTGTAGGTCTAAGAGAGAGGAATAATATTCTAAAATGAATAATGACATGTTTTCTTTTCCGAATTGAGAAACCTGAGTATTTCATTCAGCAGAAAAAAGGAGCACGAGAAAGAAAACACTAGATCAAGAAGCTTGTCCTATGAATGTACATATGAGAGAGAGAGAGAGAGAGAGAGAGAGAACTTTCACAATTCCCTGGAATGATTAACAGGAACCCACTGCAATTGGAGTTGGATCTCTCCGCACTCCACGTTGCGGAGCCTGAGGAACATGTGCTGCACCACTTTGCCGTTGCTCACTATGATGCAGCTCTCCTCGGCCAGGCAATTTTGCCGGTTCGGCAGGATTCTCTTGACCACAGTCTCATCTTCGAGGCCTTGCAAGTCCGCCGCCATCCTCACGGCTTCCAGGAGTGGCCTGATATCAAACTCCGCGTCCCCCATTTTGGCATCGAGGCTGAATCTGTCCGTCATACACGGCCTGCAGTGAATGGAAACAGTCATTACAAAGAATCGAAAATCCTCGATATGCATCTCTGTCGCTTCACTAATTTGATGCAGTTGCAGTAGTCACTTACGAGCTTCACAGGCAGATCTGGATCAGCAACACAAAGAGTCAAGTTTTCGTTCCACTCGGGATTGAGATTCTTCCTCACAACACGAGTCTTCAGTTTCTGCAATACATAGACAACAGGGTCATCAGTTCAAGTGAACGAAACCGAGGGCCTCGGGCTTTGATCTTAGTTACCGCACCATGATTTCATTCATGTCGACAAGAAAAGCAGTAATAAATCAGATCAAATCGAGCATTAATTGAAGGCATAGTAGATTTCCTCTGGCGTTGATAAGAATTGGATTAGTTTCAGCTTTCTTGCCATGGACTATTGATTATTTTTGGGGCAAGAACACAACTGCAGTCATCCTTCCATCTATGACAACAACTATCACGATTTGTGCTCAAGATCGCCGTGTCAATTCAAAACAACCACAACAAGCACCACTGTACTAACCACGGGCTCAATCTGACTAACATCTGAAAATCAGCATCCTCATAAGCCAAAGAACACACCCAGAAAAGAGATTTCGCTGAAACAGCGGGCGAAAAGAAGAAAGAAAAGAGCACGAAAATCCAGTACCTGCTTGCCCATCCTGACAACAACGTAAGGATCGCTGCTTCTGACGTCTCTCACGGCGAGGTTGATTCCTCTGCTGATGTGAATCCTGAGGAGGCCCAGCGTATCATCCATTAGATCCCGAAAGGCCGAATGATTCTGGGGTCCAATGGGTCTTGAAATCAGTCGGGTGTTCTCGCCGGACGGCGGAAGTCGGGTGCTGCTGTCGATCTGCTGTCGATGCTCCCGCTGATGCTAAGACTTTAACGCCGCTAGTCTGGCTTGATTAATGGGCTCTTTTACAACCCCCCATTAGAGGGATAAATCGTTTTTTCTACAATCTTTTCCTATAAATTGTGGTTGGATGTGAAAGGGGGAAAAAGGGTCACGCGCGCTCAGCATTATTATTGGACGGACGCGTCAGGTGAGCTGGCCCTCAGAATGAATTTTTGTGGTCCTATACATCCTAAGTTAGGAAAGTCTTCTTGGACTCTTGGAATCACATGCGTGTGAAACACATTTGCTGCAGACTACTTTTGGAATCTGATGATCTATTATTTTTCAAACAAAAAAAAACTATTGAACAACAATCACAACATGAAAGGAAAACTGAGTCCGAGGTACATAAGTCCATTCGAGATTTTTGAAAGAATTGGGATCCTAGCGTATCGTCTTGCATTACCGCCGAAACTGCCGCAAGTGCATGACGTCTTTCACGTGTAGATGTTGAGGAAGTATGAGCCTAACCCGACCCACGTACTCAATTTTGAGGAATTGAACGTGAACGATAGAGTGTCGTATGTTGAAAGCCTGGTTCAAATTGTGGATAGCAAAGAGCAGGTCTTGCGCACCAAGACCATTCCATTAGTCAAAGTGGTCTAGCAACACCACGGCACTGAATGAGCAACTTGGGAAACTGAGAAGTCGATGAGACAATTGTACCCCCACCTTTTTGTTTAAGGAGTGTAATAGGTTTAAATTTTTAGGACGAAATTTTATAAGATGGAAAGAGTTGTGACAGCCTGAATTTTTAGAATTTGTTTTCGATTAAATAAATCGAACATTTCATCGACGTGCCGATAGTGCTATTCTCTGAGCTGATCACTCACGAGATAACTGATCTATCTGGGAAAGCAATTAAAGAATCTAAATACAATGGACTTGAGAATGCGACCATGAATCAACTGCTCGACCGTGTCGATCTACAAAAGTCATTATGGCACTGTCAGAAATCAATCAGAGACCGAAGATAGGTCAATTCGACTGAGATATGTGATCAGAGTGTGGGTGATTCCACCTGATGGCAAAATACTCGTTGATCGGCACTAGATCGATTTTTCTATCGTTTTGGTACCCGATACCCGTAATTGAAACCTTGAGATTTTCATGACAACCGAGGGTTGCCAATGTGTCGAAGATGTATATTGTGACTCGAGATAAATTGATCATGGGTCAATTGCATCAAAAATTCCTAAAAGTTACCCGGTAGACTAGATCATGCTAAAAGTACACCGGATTGAAATTAACCGCGAATTTAAATCTGATTTCAGAAATTGAAAGTTTTGTGACGTCACAATCTATTTTAGGAATGTTGACTTATCCTCCGAAGATTTTTCAGAGATTCTAGGATTTTTTTATGGAAAACCGTTTCGGATGTTGCGGAAAATTAGTAGAAATTCGGACCGGCCGAAATGAAGAGATTTTCTCCTTGCAAACCGAGCTATATGGCGAGGAGACTTGTAGAAATTATGTGGGCTTTTTCTACATCAAAATGGGACGTCAAATTTGAGAAATTGTTGAAGAATTTGAAGACCAAAAATTGTGAAATTCGGAATTGAAAAATGGCAGCAATTTTGGACTTCAAAATTTGGTTTATTTGTGAAGATAATGCAAGAAAGTATTAAGAGACATTGAGATAAGTTTGAGGGATAATTGGGGGACCAAACATTCAATTATTTAGATAATCTTTATTGAATTTTCTCTTCTCTTTCACAAGCTTGCCGTGCACGCCGTCCCTTCCCCCTTCGCATCTGCGATTCTCTCCATCTCTCTCTCTTCTTTGTTTCTGGTTTTTGTTTCCTTTCATTCCCCTTTTATTTGTTCTTCGTTGAAGCTGCCCCATCCACCAAATTCCTTTCATCCACGCCATTTGTCCACCAAACAGCCTCCTCCGGTCAACAAACCAATCCCAACTCCACCAAAGTTGACCGCCCTTAGTCCCACACGCCCCACCGAGTTCTTTCTTCACTCTCTCGGCCCACATCCCACGAGCAGCAGGCCCACGCGTCTTCAACTTCTACCGAGGCTGCTGCTCGATCGTTCAGTCCACGCCAGCTCCCCTGCCCCTTTCGCTGCCACCGAAGATCAACGAAGTAGCTGCCCTCGTCCGCGTGGTCTTCAGCAGCTCCCACCGTCGCTCGTGGATCAGCTCGCCAGCAAGCTGCAGCAACGCACGAAGCAAGCCGTGAATTCGTGCGTCTTCCGCCCAGCAAAATCATCAGCGCCTCACGCATTTCACGGGCCCAGCAAAGCCAGCAACTCGGCCCAAGATTTTAACAATTTGGTCTGCTTGAAGCCAGCCCACATTTCAGCCAAGATCAGCCCACAAATGCAAGTGCAGCAGCCCATTTGAAGCCCAGCCCAAATCCAGAACACATCTCAGCTTGGGCTGAGATTTGTTGGGCCAAGTTTAGGCCTGGTCCAAGCCCGTGGGTGTCGTCGCGAACCCAAGTTCGGCCGCCATCGCGCCGTCGTCGCAGTGAACTGGTTTCCACAATAAACCAGTGAGTTTATGCACTAAACTCTTCTTAGTAGGCTAATGACGTTTAAGGGGTGTTTAGATTTAATTAATTAGGAATTAGGTGGTTAGTTAGATTAATTTAGTGATTTAATTATATGTTAGGTGGTTAGATTAGATTAAGTGAGTCCTAGATAAATTATACTATTTATCTAGAAGGGTTTGGGAATTTTTCCGGGTCCGTATCGGTATTTAATTTAGTGATTTTAGCCTAAGATAATATTTTTAGAAATAAAATTGAATTATTTAATTAATTTTAGAAATTAATTAATTATTAATTATTTTCCAGAAATTAGGCCAGATAGCCTATGACCGAATGTCGTGCTAATTGCAATGGTATGGTTAATTTCTGCAATTGAGTGTTGAATTGTGCAATTTGAATTTAAGTTGTGATTTTGGGAATTTATCCCAAAATTGTATAATTTCAATAATTAATTATAAATTACTGGGGCATCGGTTTACAACGCCAAAAATGTTTTCAGACTCTGTATAAATAGTGGGATTTTCTAAGTAAAGATATTACATTTTGGTTTAGGTTGACTGTGTACCCACGCACGATTATTTTTATCGGGTATATTTTTATACAGTGGATTTAAGCCAAGTTGGATACTTAATTGAGGAATCGATGTGCAAAACACAAGATCCTTGGCTGGAAGTAATGTATCTAATTCAGCTACGGGGAGCATTAAGACCACTATAGATATCTAGCAGCTTCGGCGAGCAATAATACATTAACAGCTTCGGTGAGTACTATAGATATCAGCTTTGGCGAGCATTATAGTTATCTAACAGCTTCAGTGAGCAAATGTTATTTAGCAACTTCGGTGAGCAATAATTGATCTAGCAACTTCGGTGAGCAAATTTAGACATCAGCTTTAGGGAGCAATGATATATGAGTATATCTATTTCAACTTAAGCAAGGAGTGTTTGAATCGATAAAGTTCATGGATTGTATCGATTGTATGGAGTCGAATAATTCAACTGACTAATGGTTGAATGGATTGACCAATAGATGATCTTGGTAGTATGGAGTCGATTAGATCGATTGATCGATGACTCATTTTGATTTGATTGAATTGAATTGAATTGCTTGGTCGAGTATTTGATTGTACTGACCGCCCTGAGGTGAGGTAAGTCTCTATGGTTATGTGATTATGTGATTAGGACGCCTCTAGGCATATTACCCTCCTAAACGGGGTTTAGATCTTGGACTTGCTAAAACATTGTCTCACTGGTTATTGTATAACATTTTTCAGGTCCTTAGAAGGTGGTCATGGAGGACCAAAGTCCCGGAGTCTGTGGAGGTGGAGTCAAAAAGATTGGCGTTTGTGTCTGACTAGTATGCCGTAGGACAATTTCTTCGTTTTTGAGAGCCGGCCTTCTTGTAGGCTCTTGACCAGACTCTTTTTGTATCTAAACCCATTGGTTATAAAGGCATGTTTGTTTGCGAATTTATTATCCTGCTTTTCTATCATGAGATTGTTACTATCAGGGATTTATTTTCGCTTCCGCATGTGTGATAAAATAAAAGGGTTGGCGACTCGTCCTAGGAAGTCACAAAAATTTTATCAACCAAAGAGAGATGGGCACACGCTCGAGGATCAAGGCGTGACAATCATTTGGCCTTTAGTTCCTTGTGCTTCAGCAAGGAGCAATTCACGGTGCATACCCACTACTGCAAGAGCTTTGCCTTGCCTTTCACGACTAGACAATCTTGATGCAAATGCGAGGTGGCTGTAGCATCAGAAGATGTGGACACAACTTCTTCACTCTGATGCAAATTATGTGCTTCAGTATCTATCTCGCGCAAGCCTACTGCTTCTGAGATTTGAGCCTTCACTTCTCGGCAACTCTCCTCGATAGGGAAACCTCCACAAGGAGTCTTGTTGACACCTAAATTTTCCCATTTTTCATTTAGGATTTAATTGTCTACAGAATTAGGAATTAGTCGTTTAAAAAAATGAAAAAAAAAACAACAAAACAAACAAACAAAAAAAGAAAACAAAAACAAAAAAAAATAGAAAAAAGAAGACATGGAAGGGGTCAGGCCGGATCTTGCCTTGGCCCGGCCCATGCTGCTTTCTCCCACCTCCATCGTCGGTGAAACCCTAGCAACAACAAGGGGAGGAAGAGGGGAGAACGAAGACAACACAGGCGAGAGTTAGAGAGAAACCAGAGGGGAGAAGAACAGAGGAGAGAGAGAGAACCCACAGCGGCTCCGCCTCGCGGCCGCTCGAAGCCTTCGCCGCGCCACCACCGTTGCCCCCCGACTCGCCTGCAGTCCGCACGTCCGCGACCCCCTACTGCAACTGTGACGATCCGACGCTTGCGCCACCTTCGCCTGGTGCCCGATGCAGTTCGAGCTGCCGTTGCCCTCCGTCCGCGTCGCCGCTCCGCCACCACTCATTTCCCCCATGACAGCACTGTTGTCCCGACCTCACGCTCGAGAGCCCCGACGACGGTAGATCTGAGCCGGTCGTCGCTCCACCGTCGAGCAAGCCCCACACCGGCCCGTCCCTCCGCGCTGCTGCTCCTGGCCGCATCTTCACCAGTCACCACCGTGCCTTGTCTCGCTTATTCACCCACGAACACCGCCCTGCCATCGTCACCCTGCATGTTGCGGCCAAGCTTGAGTGCCTCCGAGCTTTGAAGCCGCGACATCCCTGCTCCTTCGCCGCTATAGCCCCTGCAACACCAGCCTTCCTCGCTCGCTGCTCATGGCCTCCGACGACAGCAGGTCCTACTCCGGTGCCCAGCAGATCTGCTCTGAGACTCCTGCAACTCGAAGCCTGCGACGCCCCTTCAGTTTCGTCTTTTGTTGATGCCCGACGCCACAGGAGCACGCACCGCCGGTCTGCTGCCCCGCCGAACGCCGCCGCCAACGCCAGCAGCCCGACCCCACTTTGCTGCGCAACCTGCTACATCTGTCGCCGCCACCACCATCAACACAGAGCCTTAAAGAGGAGGTACAAACCGGGTCAAAGATGGGTAGGGTTTTAGGTGAATCGGGCCGGGTTTGGGCTGTTTTTGCATGTGGGCTTATAGGTTTATGGGCTTGTGGGCTTGTGGGCTTATGGGTTTGGGCTGGTGTAATGTGGGCTTTTGGGCCTGTCTGTTTTAAAAAGAGAGGAGAGGGGAATTCTTGGGCTGGGCCTAAGCTTGGGGCCCACTTGGGCCTGTTGGACCGAACCCGGGTTCGGTCGCCGATCGAGCCGAACCTAGGTCGAGTTGGACCGGCCCGGTACCAAAATTATTTAAAAAAGAAACAATTTCGAAAATCTAAAAAAATTAAAAATTTAAATAATTTTAAAAAATTCTTTTAAAAAAAAAAAAAAAATTAAAAAAATTAAAAATTTCGAAAATCCAAAAATGATGGGGTTTGGTTAGGAATTGTTATATCTTGCTTTCTTAGTACAATTAGACATTTATTTGCTCGCATATTGATTATGCCATATGTTTAATTTGCATATCTAATTATATTTAATTGTACGTGTTTAATTTTATTATAATTAAGATCTTCGTAGCTATGATTGTTACTTTAATGATTGCGCACTTGCATGATCACCTCGCACGTTAGTGGATAGGTATAAAATTAATTCAAACTGCCTGACAAAAATCATTTATTGTAAAATGAACAAGATTAGGTATCGAAAGGGCACTAATTAGTCAATTAGTGTAATCAAGTTCCCGACCGTAGATTCTCTGGTTGCGTAGGAAGTGATGCACGCTCCCATGCCTCATTTGATTTCTAGCCGACGCCAATAGGCTAGTGGCGACTCCTTTTGTGCAAAATTCATGAAATATATCCCAACGTCACGCGGGGTATGAGCTTGGGAGAGCTCACGCCTAATCATGGGCCTTAGGCCCGTCCTTTAGGCAATACCCCTAAACCTGTTCCCTCCCCCCGAGGATAGGTCGCGACAAGTCTCCACGCACAATCCTCGAAGCTTTTTCAAAGTCCTCGCGTCTCTTCAGCACTATGTGTCCGCCAATCTCCCAGACGGCAGGATTTACTTGAGTTTCCAAAAGTTCTTGGCTCACTTCTCCCCGAGCTTGCTTCTCTGCATAACACTGACCATTGACAGAGAGCTCAATTTGACGCGCGATAACTAAAAACTTATGATGAAGATACACAACCTTGTTCTGTGGTGACCACCAGAATTTACTGAGAATTAATAACATTTCCTTATAGTCAGAATCCTAATTAGCTCCTTAAACACAACTCTTGACTCAAAGTTCCTTTCTCGTGTGAGATTTGGTCCATTAGTAGTGTAACTTCATTGGTAAATCGAGAGAGCATGGCAAAGAAAGTCGAAATATATAAGAGTCAGTACAGCTTAAATAGAAGAGGAGCATATGAACAGCAAAAACTGCACAAATGCTACATCACACTCAAAGATCTCCATGACGAACCAAGCAGAGCGCATCATAAGATGTGATGTCTTTGAAGACGAGAAATTGGACCTATAAAAAATAAGCCTCGTAAACAAAGATGAGACTTTGTGTGCCATGATTAAATGGCCCATATATGAGTTAAACTCCTACCACAATGGATCATCTTGAAAGTGCTAGTACCCCTATTAAGTTGCACAGCAAAACGGCTCATGGACATTAAACTGTCAATCTGTTGGGAAAGGAAAAAAAATGAAAAGTTACCTGTGGAAATAGAAACACTCTTTTGCCGCAATCGGCGATCAGTATATTGAAGCGGATGTTGTTGTGCTGAAGGAGTATGCAGGAATTAGCAACTGCACTGGACAGATCCCATAAAGTATCTCCACCCTCAAACACAAGTGAACGGACTGGGAATTTCAAGAGTTGCGAAACAACTACTCCATATCTCTGCATGCTCGTGGAAGTCATTACTCTCAGAGTAGGAACCTTTTCGACCGGGAATGGAGAAGCCAAATAATACGCCTGTAATAACAAGAAAAATGAGGTAAGTAAATAATGCTACTGGGTGGGATAAAAAAGTTAGAATCTCCTTCCATAGAAAAAGAAAAGTAGCTCAATCAGCTAGTCAATATTATGGATCAAAGTGTGTTCAATTAATGTTACCTGAAAGTGAAGATGGTTAATGGTGGCGAATGTTCCTAGACTGTTGTAACCCATTCTGGAGAAACGATCTGCTGCTTCTTTGGCCAAAGACAGAGCCAGAAAGAAGCTCATGTGGTCAATCCTCTGAGGCAAGCAGTCGAGAACACGGGCTATAAGGAGAACGTGCCCATACTCAATGGGGCTGACTTGCAGAAGTTTAACCACCTTATTCATCAGCAGCCAGTGGACATCAATGAAGCCATGCATAACGTTTAGTGTTAAGGAAGCAACGGACTTACGTTGATAGCTACAACATTAGGAGAAGTAGGCTTGAAAATGGCGGGTGCACTGGGGAAGAAGTGACTGTAGCAGTCATCACTTTGTTCAAACATAAAAAGCACTTCCTCTTGGCCCACTTTGGTGAAATTGAACTTCTTCTCATCGAAATCCTGGAGAACTTGATCTACTCGGAACTCAGTCGGGCGTTTTTTGAGGTGGCGCCCCTCGTTCAGCTGCACAATGAAACTATAGCCGCCAGGAATAACCTTTGTCTTGCATGTAGTTACATCGTAGCGAAATAGACCTCGATTCATCCGATTCTCCCACTGTCCAAGTAAGAGATTGAGCAGGAAAGAAGTCTCAGGTGGTTTTTGATAAAAGATGGATTCTTCAGCGCAATCTTCTCCGGCTACCTTGAACGAGTACAGAGGAAGGTCTGATGCTGCAATTAGCAATTAAATCAGGTACAAGCCAGTGCCAACATAGAGAAAGTATTGAACCAAACATCCGCATCCTCTCTCTCTCTCTCTCTCTCTCTCTCTCTCTCACCACATATAATGAATTTTATATATACACGGCTTTAATTGAATATAGTGCTGCTTTTTGATCCTCTAGGGTATGACAGCCTTTATTTTTCTCTAATCTTTGATTCTTGATTTCTATATTGTCCCTTCTCCAGGCAGTGGAGAATGGTTGAAGATCAAGAAAAGCTGCTGGCCATTGCTATAAAAAATATGCATCCCCCCAATTAGATAAGGATCAGAAAACCCCCATGGAACTTGAAGCTCAATCAAGAGTTCACCTTCCAGCATATAATATGGTTAAAAAAGAAGATGATCCACCTCATTTTATTCCAATTTCACAATTAGCTTTATACACCAGCAATCAAAAGTTTGAAACCTCATGGTCATAACTTAGGTGGGAAACAAAGAAAGCCAAATACAATGCGTAATTGCCGGTAAATAGTCTGCAAAGCCCAAGAACTTAAATGGAAATCTTTACCGGCAAGAAAACTACACTGGCCTTAGAACAATCAGAACATCAAAGAAATAGGGACGAAACACGTAACTAATTAAAATAATATGAATTTATCAAAGCTAATGCACCCAATCGTCTCTATGTAAGACTCTTTGTGGCATAAAAGAAACATCCAAATCGAACCATCTTCTAATATGCACAAAAAGTGATAAACGTCCCAACAAAAACAATCTATTCATCTTCAAATATATGACTAAACCGCAAACAATCAGCGAGAATGTTCGAATTTTCATAGGCCAAAAGGAAAAGGAAAGGAAGAGTGTGATCACAGGGAACTTACCAGGCAAACAGCACTTTCCGAGGCAATTACGACCACATCCCTTGGCTTCCCCTTCAACAGCAACGGCAGCGTTATCCTTCTCGCCACCCTCCTCCTGCTAATTCGACACCACCGTGGCGACCCTCTTGATCGTCAACATCCTTTTGTCGTTCTAACCAAGGCCCTATTAATACACCGGAACGTACGTGTTGCAGCACAACAGCTACCCGCGAAAACAAAAGGGTGTCCCCCAGGATCCGCCACCGGCTCAGAAGATGCGACCCCCGGAAGAAGATAGCGCAGTTGGCTTCGCTCTGGTTTCTTGTCTCTGTCCCGGTGAAATTCGGAGAGTTCCTGTCGGAGCTTTCGTCCGTCGTGGAAACGCCGCTTCTTGCCAACCGAGAGACCCGGATTCCTCTAGATTCCTTCAGGTGCTTCTGCTTCTCTCTCTCTCTCTCTCTCTCTCTCTCTCTCGACGCGGCGAAATAGGGAGGAGGGAGTCTGTATTTATAGGTTGGCGGAGCGAGATCCTTTTCCGAACTGAAGGTCGGGAACGAGACGTTGATTACTGAAAGTCAAAGAGGGACGTGACCCCTCCGATCCATTCGTATCCACCGGCTGCGAAGTGTTTTGACTTTTCTATAGAAGATCGCGCCGCTACCGTTCCGTGTTACGCGGTAGAGGTGCTGCACCGCAGCACGTAAAGGGCGGTGGATGTGCTCCTCGGATCTCGACAGATCCGCATGATCCAATTGCTGACATGCATTAGGCTCATCAGACGGATTCACTGAATAACTTCTTCGAACTCATATCGACCTGTCAATTTTGGCATATTCCCGTCTTATTTCGAACATTAGAGGCGATAACCAAATTCGAAAAAGAAGAATTGCATGGAAAATACTGTAAGAAGTCATTTGGGAGCATGATTACTCAAATGCTACCGCAGATTCATACGAAGAAATTATCAAAAGGGTTGTATTTGCTAGACAATGTTGTCAACGGGTCCTAATTGGGGTTAATTGTCTATTGGTCGATTTTGTGTGTCGATTACCGTGTAATTGTGTTGTGTTAATGTTATGCAATTTGTTACGTGTCAGCTGTTAATTTTCAAATCATGCTCGTGTTTAGGTAGACACGTGTGCAAGTTGACCTTTAGTAATATAGCCTTATGTTGGCAAAATAGCGAAATTTTTTTAGAACTATTACAATTGTACAAATTCAATTCTAAATTTATTTTTGTAGCGTTAATAAGTCTTAAATCTCTTGCATTTATGCCAATTTAATTTATCCGGCTAATTTTGGTCAATTATCCTACGTGGAGCCACCAACGATGATATAGACAATTTCTAATAATTTTTTTTTTTGAATTTTTTATTTGATTTTTCTTGTTTTTCTTCTCTCTCTCTGCTTTTCCTTCTTCTCCTTCTGCTTCCAATTGCTTGCCAACTCAATGATTAGTTAGAGGCAAGGTTGGCAAGGTCCCTTACCAGCCTTTAGTTAGCCTTGTTAGTGGCTAGATGAGGGTCGACCCTCACTAGCCCAACGAACAACTTGGGCGAGGCCACCCTCACAGCCTCTAGCAAGGGGTAGAGCCTCATTAGAAGTGGGCAAGGCTCACCCGAGGGTGGCGAGGTCAACCTCATCATTGCTCACCTTTGGCTGGTTGTTGAACCAGCAACCAGCTAGAAAAAGAAGGAAGAGAAAGAAAGAAAAAAAAAAGAATGAGAAAAAAAGGGAAAAAAAGAATACACAAATAAGAAAAAATAAGTAAAAAATGTTAAAATATTATTAAAAATTATCCATGTTAACGTTGGCGATGTCATATAGGATAGCTGACATTCAAGTCAACGTTGATCGTTAAAATTAGGCAGATAAATTGAATTGACACAAATACAAAAGATTATGACTCATTTTGAAAGGAAAAATATTTATGATTAAATTAACATAATTGTAATAGATTTATGATTTTTTTTTTTGGTAATTTTCTAGCCTTTTGTCAACTGGACACCAACACAACTTACGAACACACAAATTGTTGGTTACTAACACAAGCTTGACTCATTACTTGCCGAGACAATAGAACCACTTTGAGATTGCCCATCAAATGAAGCACGGAAAGAAACTACTACAAAAAAGTTTCAAGAGTTTTGAAAGGAAACTTGGAGCTTGTGTTGATAATGAGTTGAGACTTAGAATTGGAATTATTTCTCTCTTTTTTCCCCAATTCTTGTAGGGGGCATTTTGATCTTTTTCTCAAGATTAAAGCGTCGTTTGTTTTGTAAAGAATGAATGATTTGAAAAATATTTTTTTGAACATAATCATTTATATCGTTTATAACAATGAAAATATAAAAATATATTTTCAATGTTCATGAAAATATTTAGACATAAATCATTATCGATAATGATAATATTCATTTCAATTGGGACAAGTGATTATTTTTAAGAAAATATTTTACAAATCACTCATTTTTTGTGAAACAAATAAATGTGGACATGTAATTTTGAATGTAAATCTTGGTAATTTTTTGCGCATTATTTTTCTTTTTATGAAGATTTAACATTTTTCGTCAAAGAAATTTCGTGGACCTACTCACCTATTGTCAGGTTTCTTAAGTGGAGACAACTACAAGATCTTATTTTGTTTTTTCATCCTTTACATTCACTTTTCAATTATCCGTAATGAGTCATCCATTAGAACCTTTAATTACTTGAGCTCTACAAAGTGCAAAGGGAGTTTTCCAACCCAACCATGGGTAGCTGTGTTGGTTGAGAGTTTCTCCTTCATCGCTGAGGTTGAGAGTTCGAAACCTGTAGTTGCTAGCGTTGTAAGTGAGGGGCCATAGTGTTGGGGTCATGTGCTAGTCTTTGCCGAGGTATAGGAGCCCGGCCCTTCAGTGCCGTCCGGGCATGGGAGGCCCATGGTGGAGTTCTCGGTTATCCAAAAAAAGAAAAAAAAGAAAAAAAAAAAGGAGTTTTCCATAGTAACAAATCTCACATTTATCTAAGAAGCAATTGCGTATGTACGTCATTGAAGAAATTAAGCAGCGATGGCAAATGCTTCATCAAGGTACTTTATAATTGTGAGAATATAGGTTTTCCTTGTTGGACAATGACATTATCGGATTATAATTGTTAAAGTATCACTTGTCTACAGTATTTATATTATGTATATATGATAACCCTACACCTATCAATTTAAGTTTTTAGGTTAGGCATTCTAATATAATATGAGAGTCACAGATTCTTTATATATACGTGATCTCTCTCCTTAATTTTCGAATTTCCAAGTCAAGATGCGCCCACCTATTATGATATTAATCACTTTGTCGTTGAGATGGACTCACGGTCTCTAAAAGTTGATAGCTATCCTAATTCACTTAATCTTCATGCAAGTAACAACTGAAGGTGTTAGGAAGCAACGACCTTCCATGGCGAAGTGAGATGGGAAATCTACCTACCAAAGCAATCAACCTCGACCAGGATAAAACCGTTACAGCAATAAGAGAGCATTTATTTGAGAACCTTTCCTACGTTGAAAAACCACGGTTTGACAAATCTATTGATCCACTTCAGTCAAGAATTACAAGAGGTTCAACCACATTGAGAACATACAAAGACACGAGCTTAGCCTTCTACAAGCTAAAACGCCACCAATTCCAAACCATTCTCTCTAAGAGCAAACCCAGCTAGGAAGCTTGGGACAATCTTGAAGAAGAACTACTAATGTAGACACCTTACTTTTTACTAAGGGTGGGACCAAAGATGACCGAGAATGTTACTTCCTTAAAAGTTTGATTTTTGGTATAATTGAGTTGTGCTCATAAAGAGTTTTGCGAAAAAAAGGAAAGAAAATAAAGGAAAAAAAATCTAATTTCTCCAAATTATATTGTCGGATGTTAAGATATCACATTTTTTAACCATCGGCATCAGATCAATGGGTGTCTGGAATATATAATATGATCCAATCGATAAATTCTACCTTAAAAAATCAAGTCATAAACTTTCCAACGCCACAAGAATCATGGTGATTACACTTTTTGACGAAGATAATATCATAACTTTTTATCACGGCCGTCCGTTCCACTTAATTCTCAGGAATATGAATTCTCAACATTTTTCGGTGATCAAGCCGTGATTTTCGGAAATTTTGGTTCACAAGCTCTCCATGGGGCGTGAAAACTGAGTCAAAAGTTATGTTCAATCAAAGTTTTGTTAACATTTTGAAAAGAAAAAAAAGGAAACAAAGAAAAAGAAGAAGAAATGGTCAATATTAAATTTTTAAAAAGAGAGAAAAAGGATCCGATGTTATGCAGCAGTGCGCCCGCGCTGGACAACGGGTGGGCTTGTGCGATGCATTGAAGGCCCGGCCCAGTGCCCCTTCTTCCTTGCCTAGGGGCCCCTCTTGCTTGGCCCAGGGCCGTTTCGCAGTTGAACGGGCTTTTTTGGCCATTGTGCAACTTAATTTTAGATCATGTACAAAGTTCTCCTTCATTGCGTTATAAGCTCTAATTCTAGTTGCTACCTCTTTCGACCTTTTCATGGGGGAGAGAAAATTCTGGAGAAATACAAGGCGAAATTCCGGCCTATCCCAGACGTGTAGATATTCGAGAAAAATCGGACAAACATCACGTGAGCATTTTCTGAATTTCCACATTGCTAAAATTAGTCTTCGAAAAGTATATAAAAAATTTATTTATTACCATCATTCTGCTGAAATAAAATCTGCAAAATTTAATAATTTCTTTTTCTAGATCATTGTCGTGCTTGTTTAAATACGGGCACTAGATAGCAACCGTTGCATGTGACCGACCCATTAGGTCACAATACTGGACCATTGCCTAGGTGGGCCTAAAGCTGGAGAGCCGAGGAGCCCATGATAATGAACCGAGGTCCTGCACGTCATAAATTTCCCAAAATAAATTATTTCTAAAATATTATTCTTATTTTCTATAATAATATTTTCAACAGACAAAGATAATTATGTCTAAGTTGGCCAAACATTAAGCTTGTATAACCAAATAGAATGCCTTTTAGTCAAATTGCATTTTACATACACATCACAAGGAATACTAATAATACACTTACACATCATTTGAATAGTGTTAAAACACAAAGCACCCACGATACATGGAGTCATAAACATGTCTTCGGAAAAAAATAATAATAAAGGCATTGCATCTAATATATTAGGAAATAAGTTTGACGGTTGCATTAAAAGATATAATTGAAAAATGTGGGGACTCTGGGGGACGCTAATCCCTCTCCAGATCTATGTTTCTCTAGTTATATTCCTAGGCAAGAATAAGATTTGCTAGGATTAGTGAATCAATTAAGACTTCATGTCTTTTGGACTAATATTAATGAAGTCGCCGTTTGTGTCCTACTTTTTCGGCAATTAAATGGGCTTAAAGTCAATCAAAGCTACACATCTAAACTCATCCACGGAGTTAGAGCACTAGTTCGGTCATCTAAGATGTGACATCCTGATTTTCGAGTCTGATTTCGATGAGATGAAATGGGCATTTTATTGAGTGCCTATAGCCTTTTTCTTTGAGTTAGCCACTCACGAGTTAACTAGCCTATCATGTGAAGTCGTTAAAGAATTTAAACACAATAAACTTGAGAATTTGACCAAGAATCGACTGCTCGACCGTGCTAATTTGCTAGGGTCATTACGATACCGTCAAAATCAATTAGAGACTGGAGATAGGTCGATTCGATGGAGGTATGTGATTAGTGCGTTGGTGATTTCACCTAATTGCAAAATTTCTATTGAACATCACTACATCGATTTTTTTGTCATTTTCGTATCTCATGTCTGTATTTAAAACCTCGAGTTTTTCATAACAACCGAGAGTCGTCAATGTATCGAAGATGTACATTGTGGCTAAAAAATAATCGACCACGGGTCAATTACTTTAAAATTTCCTAAAAGCTACCCGAGAGATGAGGATGCGCTAAAATCACGTCAAATTGAAATTAACCGCAAAATTGAACTCGATTTCAGTAATTGAAAGTTTTGTCATGTCACAATTCATTTTAGGAACGTCGACTCATTCTCCGAAGATTTTTCGGAGATTCCGGAATTTTTACGGAAAATTGATTCGGATGATTCGGAAAATGAACAGAAATTCGGATGGGCCAAGTTGAAGGAAATTTGGGCTTCCAAGCCGGGCTATGTGCTAATGGGAACTTGTAGAAATTTTGTGGGCTTTTCTTCAACAAAAATTTAGATGTCGAATTGGGAAATTTCGTGTCAAAATGAGGAAATTCATATCTAAGCTTGAGGCTGGAATTTTGACACCAAAATTTTGTTTATTTATGGAAATTCTATTCAAGAAAGTATTTGGGGGACATTGGGAACCAAGCATTAACACCTAGATATTTTATCTTGACTTTTTGCCCCTCCATCCAAGCTTCTCTTGCATGCCTCATTTGGTTCCCCCTCCTTCGTTGTTTCCCTTCTCGACCGCATTTGAAACTCAGCCCCTCTGCCAGCCGTTCTCCTTTAATCTCTGCTGCCTGCTCCATCTTCGGTCTCCTCTGCCATCCACCGAAGCCTCCATTTCCCTGCATTTGCTCACCTCACGCCACACAGCCACACACCACCGTCCCTCTCTCCACCAAATCACCGTCCAAGCTGCCACATGTCTATTTTCATCTCTACCAGTCAACTACAGCACCTCCTGTGCCCACGCCGTTGACTCCGAAGCAGCTCATGCCAGTCCACGGTCGCTCCTCTCTTCGTCCGTAATCCAGCCCATTCGAAGCCAGCCACTCGAAGCTTGCTTCAGCCCTTCGCAATCCAAGACTAAAACTCAGCTTTGCTGAGCCGTCTTGGCCAATTTCAGCCTGCCCAAGCTTCCCTCAACCTCGCCGTGAGCTCAAATGTCGGCCGCCATTGTGCCGCCGTCGCCGTGAGCCGGTTTTCGTGCTAAATTGGTGAGTTGCACTCTAATCCCTAATTAGTAGGCTAATGACACTTAGAGGTGGATTAGTTAGCTAATTGGTGGATTAGTTAGGTTAATTAAGCTTAGAGTAATTTAGTTAGATTAAGTATATAGTTAGTTATATAGTTACTTTAGTTAGAATAGTTAGGTGGATTTAGTTAGGAATTAGTTAGTTTATATAGTTAGTGTAATTAGATTGAATTAGATAGAATGGTTAGATTTAATTGTTAGTTAGATTAATTAGCCTAGTTAGTTTAAGTTAATTTAATTAAGTTATTTTATTTATTTATTTTGTAATTTATTTACTTGCCAATAATTTATTTAATTATTAAATATTTTTCGGAAATTAGATCGAGATAGCCGGTGACCGGAATTTCGTGCTGATTGCAATGGTGTGGTTAATTTCTATAATTGGATGTTAAATTGTGCAAATTGAGTGCTGAATGGAATTTTGAGTATTTAATTCCAAAATTTGTGAATTTCGTTATTTATTCAGAAAATCTCGGGTGTCGGATTTTAACACCAAAAAGGGGTTTTTTTTTTTTATATTATATAAAACAAGGTGATTTTAAATTTGGATGTTATGAATTTTCTGGGTCCAATCTGACCGTATACCCACACACGACTATTTTACCGTGTATTTTTAATACAAAGAAAACAGGTCAGGATCACTATTTTAATTGAGGCATTTGAGTGTAATGCATGGTGTTTTGGGCCAAGATTAATTGGTCATGTGACGGTTAACGAGCGATTATGTCGGACGTTATTAAATCCCTTTTCGGGTTACCTATGCATTAGGGTAGCGGGTCGTAGTAGATTTTAGACCTATGCTCATTCGGGAATGGTGTCTTTGAGAGACAAAACCATGCCCAATGGGGAAGAGACGATGCCTGGCTACCTAGTAGACAATCGTACATGGGAGTTGGCTGTGCCTTGAGGGGCTTAATTAACAATTGGAACGCATGATTGATTGAGTGTGATGCGCCTGATTATGAGACAAAACTGTGGGGCATGGTATAGGACGTGTCATAACAGTTTGGCCTTATAATTGGGACCCTTGTGATTAATTGAGTTGATGAGGTGTTTCAATTGTTATATGCATTGATTATATACATTGTGATATGAACTGAGTTGATGTGAAGGAAGGAACTGAGGCGAGGTGAGTCTTATGTTCTATTTTCGTGGTTGTATGGTTAGGATGCTTCTAGGCGTATTATCCTCCTAATCAGGGTTTAGAGCGTGAGCTCACTGAAATTTATATCTCACCCCGTCATGGGCTTAAATTTTCAGGACCGTAGAGTAAAGGGTTTGGAGTCGAGCTAAGGCGACCTCAAGAATAGGTCAGATAGGATAGCCTTTTTTTGAGAACAAGTCTTTTGGTTATGGACTTTTGTAAACGACTCAATGTGTATATAAAATCATGTTTGTTTGTGAATGTGTTGTTCTACTTTTCTATCCCGAGATGGTTACTGTCAGGGGATTTGTTATTCGCTTCCATATGTGCAATAAAATGAAAAAGTCGGCGACTCGTCCTGGGAAGTCGCAAAATTTTATTAATCACAGAGGGATGGGCATGCACTCGAGGATTGGGGCATGACATAAGATCAAATGAAGAAAATCATGAGGAGGACAGGCTTTGATATTATAATTTGATATGCTTCTAAAAGAGAAATACCCAAATTAGAGAAAGTTTTTATTTCCTCACCCTAAGGAATACCCTGTTTTTTTAAGTCCCAAAGTTCAGACGTAGTAGTTTAAGGACGTACATAGGTCCAAAAAAAAAAAATCAATATGATAGTTTGAGACGATCTTAGAAGAGAAATTTCTAGCCAGTCCACACATGCATTAGCTTCCTTGTATGGACAACGGATAATGACTTCCCCACACAAATGGACCGTCTTGAAGATTTGCACAAGCAAGCTCTCTTGAATTTCTCAACTTGCTGCTACCATCAAAGATTTTGAGAAATTACAAACTGCAAATCAACTTCTAAAATCAACTAGTTCACACCGGGGGAGTGCGTTAGCTCAAGAGCTAAATAGACTACATAGTTTAGTTGGAATGAATTACAATAACCGATTGAGCAAGCAAGACCACCTGACCATCTCCTTGTGTTTTATCTAATGAAGTGAATCATCACCCAGCAGGTTTTTTGTTTCTTGCTAAATTTTGGATAATAGTTAGCTTAGCAGTGTTGCGGATGTGTGTGTAAATTAATTTGCTACACAGTATAGATTTGACTTCTCACATTATGAATTGCATTAGTCTTTTTGCATCGGATTACTCGTCAAGATTCATCTTGTCTCTAAGCTATAATCCACGAAGTTAACATGTTTTTCGTGGCTAGAGTCATATCCAATCCAATGAAATCATCATTCGAAGGATCAGAGAAACTACAGCTTTCAAAGTGTAACAACAATTGGGATCACTAAGCTACCGGACGGACTTCTACTCCCAAATCTAATGGTTTTATTTAATGTGATGGGCCTAAGTTGGCCCGTCCACCCATGTTGGGCCTAAAAGCCCGGCCCACAAGATTAGGGCCCATGGATGGAGGGATATGATGAAGGGGTACGTTTCTTTTTGGAGGGGACGTATATAAGGGAGAAAAGAGAGGGAGGAACGCACCTTTTGGCATTTACGTACGTTCCTCCTTCCTCTCTCCCTCCAAAAAGAAAAACAGTAAGAAAAAGGCGACGCCATCTTCCCTTCAAGGCCAATTGACGTCATCAGATCGAACGGGATCGGTTTCTCTTCCTCATATCGGCGTCGGTGTTTAATCTGTGGCTAACAAGGTACGTTCAATTCTGTGATGTGCCTTAGGATCGGTGATGCATGTGTTTTTCCCGGGCTCGTCTTCCGCATTTGATTTAGGAATTCGATTTAGTGTCGAATCCGGTTTTTGGGAATCAGACAATCCCAACATTGGTATCAGAACCCCAGTTCATTTTTTCCCGACCCCTTTCATGTTTATGAATGATTTTTAATTGGATTTTCGCGAAATTAATCGGCCGACACCGATCAGGGCAAAAAAATCCCGACACCCGAGCACTGTTCATCCATTTTTTCGAGTTTCTGTAAGTCGAAATCGATTTCTGATGGCGTTGGGTGGAAGGTCTCGTTGAGACAATCGTGACGAGTGGTGGAACGCCGCCAACGGCCGCCAGACGCGCCCTCACGCGTAGCCGGAACGAACCGGCGTCTTCGGCGCATGCGTTCGCAGGGGAAGGCGCGTGCGCGGTCGCTGGCGCGTGCCGCACGTGCCGGACGGTCTGTCCGACTCGGTTTGACCGGTTCAACTAGTCCGACCAGTCCGTCCAGTCCGACCGGTCCGACCGGCCCGCTCGACCCGTCGACCATTGACTGACCGTTGACGACCGTTGACCGTTGACTTTGACCGTTGACAAAAAAAAGAGGAGGAAAAGAAGGTGTTTCTTTTTCCAATTAAGTCTATGTGGATTATATGTGATCCTTTATTTGTTCTGCATTTGTTGCAGGAACAATGCCTCCCCTTAGGTTGCGCACACCTGTTCGCGCAATTACCAATGAACAAAAGGAAAGACTTTCTAAGTTGATAGCTGAGTTGACTGATCATCGATGAGAGAGTGGTGACTTAATTGATCACGTTCTTGAAGTCAACGGGAAAATTCAAAAGGACATATGGAATGGTCGTCCCATGCCACAGTCTGAAATGGTGTGATTTTTCATGAACACCCTTCCACCAGAATGGCAAGGAGTGTTGAATCGCATATGGGATATCAACAAAGCCGCTTCATATAGGAAAATTGTGATGGATTTTATAGATGATTATTACTGGATTGTTACAAGGGAAAAGATCAAGAAATTGAACAAAAGAGGATCTTTTTCAGTTCGTGTATTGACTTGGTGTTAGATGTATTGGCTGGCCTTTGTTAAGTGTGCTTTGTGAACATCTTATGTACTGTTTAGTACCTGATTGTTGTTGATGTAGCAACTGATATGCTAGTTGTATTATGTGAATGCATTATTATTCTATTGGATGTCAAATATTATTTGCTTTCTGTTATTGTTGATTGTTGTTGGTAGTTCATAGAAGTTTTTGTAGCTTCATAGAATTTATTTTGCATAAGACAATTATATTAATGATAGTTTTAAGTTAAGATTTTTGGAGGATGATTGGAAACATAGTGACCTTTTGATTCTGAAACCTTACTTGAAATTGTTCATTAATATGATGGGTCTGTGCAAAATGGATGCATAAATGATAGGCATTAATAATTTATGCATATATGTCTGATGTGTTCAGATCAATGGCTTCAGCCACAAAGAGCATAGTTGCCGAGCTAAACAAAGGTGAAAAGCTCAATGGCAATAACTATGAAATATGGCACATGAAAATCCAATATGTGTTGGAAGAGCAAGAGGCACTAGAAGCTCTTAACCTGACCATGGTAGAACCTGAAGAAGGAAACATTGCACAGCACAAGAGAGATAAGGAAGCATTTGCTGCATGGAAAAGAAAGAACTCTCTTGCTCACATTACGTTGCTGAGTAGCATGGAAAATGACGTCATGCGAGAGTTTAGGCGTTTTGAGAATGCCAAGGAAATGTGGGAAGCATTGGCAGCAAGATTTGATCATACTTCAGTGACCAGACTAAAGCAACTCACTATTAGGTTTGACTCTTATAAGAAGCCTAATGGTCAGACCATGAAGCAACATCTTAGAAAGATGTCAAACATGATTAATGAGCTGAAAGATGCTGGCCATGTCCTCACTGATGAGCAGCAAGTGCAAGCAGTGATTCGTTCCTTGCCTTAGAGTTTGGAGCATATGAAGGTGCACTTAACCCATAATGAAAATATCAAAATTTTTGAGGATGCAGTGCGTCATCTTGAGCTGAAAGAGGACCACATCTTGGCGGCTAAGCCAGAAGCTGAAATCTACCATGTTGGTTCTAGCTCACATGGAGCTTCGAGCTCCAAGCACAAACGTCCTAACTGGTTTGATAAAGGGAAATGCAATGAAGCAGGTCCTTCAGGGAAGAAACCTAAGCTTAACCAACATGAAAGAAGAAAGCGTCCTCGAATGAAGAAGCTTACAAGGGTGAAGTGTTACAACTGTGATAAGAAGGGTCATTATGCTCGCGACTGTCGTGAGCCAAAGAAGGTATACACCCTTTGTACTTTTCAAAACTTTGATTTTGTGTCGAGTTCTGTATTCTTAACTGAGTCTAATCCTTTGTGGACTGTGGATTCAGGAGCGACAGACCATGTAGCGAATGATAGAGAATCCTTCGTGGAATTCCGACAAGTACCAACTGGAACTAAGTGGATCTATGTGGGAAACAACTCCAGAGCTGAAGTGAAAGGAATTGGCACCTGCCAACTGAACATGCGTGGTGGACGCACTTTGTTCCCACATGATATATTGTATACTCCGGAGATTCGTCGGAATTTAGTGTCTGTTTTAGTATTGGTTAAATTAGGTTTTAATATGAACTTCCATAATAGAGGTGTGGATTTGTTTTTTGATACAAATTACTATGGTTGTGGTTATTTTCTGGATAGTTTCATTGTATTAGATATTGACTATGTTAATGCAAATGTTTGTTATTCCCTTCTCACGTCTCCTAATTCATATGATAATGATGTGAATGTGTGGCATGCTAGACTTGGTCATATTGGCCAACAACGTATGAATAGACTAGCCAAAGAGGGCTTGTTGGGCAACATTGAAAAAGTCGATTTACCCATATGTGAGCATTGCCTTGTAGGGAAAACGAGAAGGAAACCATTTGGAAAAGGTAAAAGAGCTGAATTTCCTCTGCACTTAATCCATTCTGGCGTCTGTGGTCTAATGAATGCGAGAGAAACGCATGGGGCTGTTTATTTCATCACTTTTATAGATGATTATACTCGATTCGAATATGTCTATTTGATTTCTCATAAATCTAAAGCATTAAGTTGTTTCAAAAGGTTTATGAACTTGGTAGAAAATCAATTAGACAAGAAAATAAAAGTATTAAGATCCGATCGAGGTCGAGAATATTTATCTGATGAGTTCAGAAAATTATGTGATGAGAAAGGAATAGAAAGACAATTGTCTATTCCATATACTCCTCAACAAAATGGTATTGCGGAAAGAAGAAACAGAACCCTACTGGAAATGGTTAGGTCCATGATGGCGCATGCTAACTTACCTATCACTTTTTGGAGTGATGCGTTGTTAACTGCTGCTTATATACTTAACCGAGTGCCTTCCAAATCAGTTACTTCCACTCCATATGAGTTATGGACAGGTAGAAAACCGGACTTAAGTTTTCTTAAGCCATGGGGTTGTGCTGCCTATACTCATGAGTCCTCTCACAAGTTTGGGAAATTGGGTCCCAGAGGAAAGAAGAGTATTTTCATAAGGTACTCCGAACACTCAAAAGGGTATGTGTTCATAGGTGAGCAGGAAAGTGGGAGTATAACTGAATTTGAATCACGGGATGTCGCATTCTTAGAGGATGAATTTCCTAAGAAGGGAGAAATAGGGGAAGATTACTCCCTATTTAAAACCTTGGATCAAGATAATGATATTAGTGGAGTTCGTTCAAGTGGGAGTAATATGAGAAGTGATGAATTGAATTCAACTCATTCTCAATTGCAACCACATGATGAGACGACGTTATCATTATCTAATCCTAGTGGGAGCATAATGGGGAATGATGTGCAAAGTGTACAATCTCTCATACGACGAACAAGTCGCCAAAGTATTCCCCGTCGACGTTTTGACATTGAAGGGGAAACTTTTATGATTGCTCCACAAGATGAGGATGAGCCAAGAAATATTAATGAGGCTCTGAATTGCCCTAGTAAGAAAAAAAATGGATTCATGCAATGGAAGAGGAGATTGAGTCAATGAAGTCAAACCAAGTTTGGGAACTGGTTGATCTTCCAAAAGGACGCAAAGCTATTGGGAACAAGTGGGTTCTCAAAATGAAGCGAAAAGCTGATGGCTCGATAGAAAGGTATAAGGCTCGCCTTGTGGCGAAGGGGTATAATCAACAGGAATGAATTAATTATAAAGAAACATTTTCTCCTGTAGTAAGATTTACCTCGATTCGCATTATTCTGGCAATAGTGGCTAGTATGGATCTTGAGTTACATCAAATGGATGTAAAGACTGCTTTCCTCAATGGAGAATTAGAGGAAGAAATATATATGAAACAACTTACTAGTTTCATTAAAGAAGGCCAAGAAGAAAAGGTATGTCGACTTTTAAGATCGATATATGGCCTTAAGCAGTGATCGAGACAATGGTATATACGCTTTCATAATGTTATAATGACATATGATTTTACAATGATAGATGAGGATCATTGTGTATATATCAAAAGATCCAAAGATCAATTTGTGATCATATCATTATATGTTGATGATATACTAATTGCCGGAAGTAATATGGAGTTTGTTAACACCGTCAAGAGTTGGTTGTCTTCCAACTTTGAGATGAAGGATATGGGTGAGGCTGCATATATTCTTGGAGTTAAGATTTCAAGAGATCGTTCGAAGAGATCGTTATCTCTTTCGCAAGAAACATATATAAATAAGGTTTTTGAACGATTTCGTATGCAAGATTGTAAACCCATAGACACTCCTATTGCAAAAGGTGAAGGATTAAGCCATAGACTGTGTCCAAGGACTCCACAAGATAAGAAACAAATGAAACATGCTCCTTATGCCAGTGCCGTTGGGAGCTTGATGTACGCTATGATGTGTATAAGACCTGACATATGTTTTGCAGTTGGAATGGTGAGTAGATACCAATCCAACCCAGGTCAAGCACATTGGAAGGCTGTTAAGAGAATACTGAGGTATCTGAAGGGAACTGCTGATTACAAGTTGAATTACCAAGGAAATGATCTGCGACTTGAAGGTTATTCAGATGCTGATTGGGGAGGAGATTTAGATGAAAGAAAATCTACCTCTGGATTTGCTTTCTTACTGAACAATGGTGCCATATCATGGAGCAGTAAGAAGCAAACATGTATAGCCTTGTCCACAATGGAAGCTGAGTTCGTGGCATTATCAGCAGCGGTACAAGAAGGAGTTTGGCTTAAGAGATTTTTGGATCATTTAAGTGTTATTGAGAAAGCTGCAAATCCATTATTGGTTAACTGTGATAGCCAAGCAGGTATAGTGTACACCAAAGATCCAAAATATCATGGCAAAACCAAACATATAGATACCAAGTATAACTTTGTCAAAGATATGGTTGCACGAAAGGATGTGAACTTACAGTACATATCTACGCATAGAATGGTAGCAAATCCTATGACAAAGCCAATACCTAGAGATGTGTTTTGTGGTCATGTAAAATCTCTAGGATTGCGTAGAGTCTGATGTACTGGATTGTAATTTCCCTGATTTGTTCATATTTATGAACTTTTGTTTTTTCATTGTTAATGCCTATGAATCTTTGTTTAATCTTTATGCATCTTAATGCTCAGTGCATTACTTTAAGTTGAGAAAGTATGTCGGACAGATAAAAGATTAACCCACTCACACGAGTAATCGCCTCTATTTACAATGTGATAAATAGAGATTAGATGGGTTTTAAGCTTATTATCTAGGTGATAATTGAGAGCTCAAGCTTAAAATATATTTGTCGCCTTAACTGGGTGTTAAGATGAGGACACAATATTTACTATGTCCGAAAGTAAAATACCCCACATATTTTACTTTATCTGTCTAAGATGCCGGATGTGAGTTCTGATGAATTTTGTGAATGAGTAGATATGTGAACTCAAGTTAGACATTGGGTATGTCTGAACTATCATCTGTACGGTATTGAAAGTGTAGACATACACTCCATGGGAAATGAGTTAATACCGTAATATGTATTTCATACTACGTATGCATGAGACGACCAATAAGAGTGGCAAAAGTTTGATCTAAACTTTTATGCCGTGTGAGACTCTTGAGGAAAAGAGTTCCTCAATTTTAGTGCCATTTGTTTGCTATCTTAGGATGTTGCCAATGGTCATGAGTTGATTCGATCCAATGGGACATTTCTAGAAAAGTAAGCTGAACTAAAATTGAGAGTTTGAAGAAAAGAAGAAAATCGAATTATGGAGAATCACATTATAGTTTTGTATTCACTGGTCGACCAATTATGATTGTCTTTGGGATAATCATAATTGTGAATACAATATATATATATATATATATATATATATATCATTGCTTAAAAGAGATCAAGAGAGATATAAATGTGATTGATCGATCTATGGTATTGCATACTAAATCTACTCAGAGTGTGATGCCCATTATGAGCTGCTATATATTCCTAACAGATGTATAGCAACAAGCTCTCAAAGTATGCTGGTTGCACGGATTATTCACCGGTATGAATGTTGAAGAGAGTTAAAGAGAATCATGTTCGGCCCACCATGTGCGAGTGGGAGATGATGGTTTTATTTAATGTGATGGGCCTAAGTTGGCCCGTCCGCCCATGTTGGGCCTAAAAGCCCGGCCCACAAGATTAAGGCCCATGGATGGAGGGATATGATGAAGGGGTACGTTTCTTTTTAGAGGGGACGCATATAAGGGAGAAAAGAGAGGGAGGAACGCACCTTTTGGCATTTACGTACGTTCCTCCTTCCTCTCTCCCTTCAACAAAAAAAAAAAAAAAAAAACAGTAAGAAAAAGGCGACGCCATCTTCCCTTCAAGGCCAATTAACGTCATCAGATCGAACGGGATCAGTTTCTCTTCCTCATATCGACGTCGGTGTTTAATCTGTGGCTAACAAGGTACGTTCAATTCTGTGATGTGCCTTAGGATCGGTGATGCATGTGTTTTTCCCGGGCTTGTCTTCCGCATTTGATTTAGGGGTTCGATTTAGTGTTGAATACGGTTTTTGGAAATCCGACAATCCCAACATCCATAATGGATGGCCTTTGGTTATAACTGGGGTAATGATTAGATGTACCGATTTTAAGCACTGTACGAATCACATGTCCAATTAGCAGGAAGCAAGCTTTTGATAAGAGCTTTCAATGGTAGTCCGATAACCTGGCGCCTTAAATGCATTCTTTATTTTAATATATTAGTGCCTGCACATCTTGTATCCCCAATTAGAGAGATTTTTTTTCTCACCCTTAAAAGTACTTCCAAATGTTACGTTTCAAAGTTCAGACGAATTAGCTTTATGATAATACATAACTACTTTGAGCTGTCAAATAAGACAAGTGCAGACCATGATAAACAACAGACCGTTCGCTTCCCTGCTTACAACCATCGAATCGTTTAAGGAATCATAAATCCTGCGGGAAGCTTAGAAAAGAAGTGACAACACCTAGGGTTTGCTTAAAACAACGGCAGAATTGTAATTTTAGTCGGAGAGGCTGTTCCCTCACCTAAGGGCATGTCAGACGTTGCAATCTCTTTCATTTTTGCAGTGCTTTTCCTATATCTGGGCAAAAGACAAACCGTCCTTTCCCCACATATGGGACACACAGACTTATATTTTTTACGGAATGAAGGGTGGACAAAAGTGGACTTGTCTATTCTCGAAAAGAAGCTGATGGTCTAAGAACGTCTCGCAATCAACGCCAGGACCAGCGCTAACTTTTTGAAGATTTGAAAGCATCCGTGGGTGAGCAAATTTAATGATCACTTTGTTGCTGTCGCAATTTTACTGCATACTGCATCATATGAACTTGAAGAGACTTCCTAGCCCTTTGAAATGCCGATAAGGTTGCAGTGACGAATTCAGACATCATGGATGAACTGAGGAGTTATGGTGTAAATCAAGTACTTATTAAAGTGATATTGCCCCTATTAGAGAATATTCCATGCACATCTCTATTTATTTTTATTGAGAATATAACTTGACTTTGAGCTCATGAAAGAAGTCCAATCCAAATAGGTTTTTTATTTTTTATTTTTTGGGTGAAGAGTATTCAAGAATAGTTTCTGAAAAGGACAATCAATTGTATGGCTTGTTCATAAACTACATCTCAAGTGTTCGAAGTCATGAAAGTCTTGTGTTAATATTTAGTGAATTCATTTGTACGATTGAAAAATTATTTGTGAAAAATTGTGAGAGGTAAACACTATATAAATTGTTTGAGGTATTTAAGGACTAAGAAATACTAGAAGTATTTTAAAAATTCAAGTGTGCTTGTTATCTCCGTTGTATCGCTTCATCTATAAGGGAATTCTATGCTACTCTTCCCATATAGCAGGTCTCATCGAACCAATTACGTAAAATCTGGTGTTCGAGTTATATCTTTGTTTTGTTTATTATATCGTTGGATCGCTTATTTTTTGCAACAATTAATATTAGAGCTAGGCTTGACTAAGTTGAAGCCAATTGATGATGATAGAAGAAGGAAAACGGATCATCTTAGTTTTTTCTCAAGCTATGAAATTAGTTCAACGAGCTTATTTTGTTTGTTTGTTTGCATGTTAAGTACGGGCCTTCAGATCATTTATATCCTTGAGCACCATCATGAAAATTCAAAACCAGATTCTTAACTAACATTTTCTCTTCTGTCACGGTAGGATTCTGATCGCCATAATTCTTCTTCTTTGGTCGGCCAACTTTCACGTCATGTTTCTTGAGAAATTGTGTCCTTCACCGCCATTCGAGACAGACCAGAAACTTTTGATGCAGATGAAGGGTTTTAACTATTGAAAAAGGTTCTACTTACGGTACGGTGGAACATCAAACGAGTATTTCCTCGAACGTTAAAAATCACAGTAGATATTCTGAAAATCTTGTCATGTTTGCATGTGGGATGTTTTATTCGAAACGTAATATATAGCAAATCTCGAAAGGATTCATAGTCACCGTTGATGTTCTAGAGTCATTATTCTCCCTTGTACGCAGTCATACGGACCACAAGCGTACGAAGGGATCACGTGCAGAAAAGCAGTACACACACCACTTGGTTCTCCCATGTCCGTATTCATAAAAACCCCACTCATATGAAGGCAACACATGCATAAGTAATATCCAAGGGCCCGGCAAGATCCTATCACACCGGCCAGTCCCAGATGCTTTCTGCATCGAAGGAGAGTCCGCTCCAACAATCCAACCATGCCTCCGTCGTCTCCGAACGCAGCTGAAAGTCATCATCGATCCAGGGGCTTCTGTTTGGAGGCACGTCGTGGACGCGCGGCTCTCGGGACTCATTCAGCTCCCTATAGGCTTCGACCCCCAAGGAAGAGAAGTTCTTGGAGATGGTCCGAGGGCGAGGCCTTATGACTTCAACTTTTACCAAATCTTGGGGTTTCTCGTTCTCTGGCTTCCCTTGGCAAGTCATCAATTTCCGTAGATGGGTATTCCAATAGTTCTTGACGTCATTCGCAGTTCGACCCGGGAGTCTCCCAGCAATTAGGGACCACCTGCATCAATAATTTCGAATAAACGAAATGTTAAATTATGAGGAAAGATATCGAAAATAATTTCTATACGGTACTCACTTGAGTGTCATAACTTTTTTTTCGATCACAAAATTATCGTAATTTCTCAAAAACGTTTATTTGAGTATTGAAACTTTCGACTGATCGTTTGCATGCTATAACTTCTAAAAGACATTCACCCAAATACCCAATCCAATATGGCATGACACTTGTGATGAATATTTTTAGAAAATTGTGACACTCAAGTGATCCATAAATAAACGTATCAATCCAAAGTAGTGATTTCTTTTTGTTTCCGTAAGTGTTCAATCCTGACAAAATAAGGGTTTCCATCGTGGGAATGGCCAATTGATGTCGACAGTCAAGGAATGGGAATTTTCATAAGCTCTCTCCAATTTGCGAACTGTTATAAATGAGTTGCGAACAAGCAGTTTCTTTCTCTTGTAATATATTTGAAGTATGCACCACTAACACCTTTATGTTAAATTCTATAAATTTCCGTCTATTCACCTATTATTACTTTTAAATGTGGAAAAATGGCCCTTCAGAGCCATAACTAATCAATAAGTTGGTCCATATCAAATGCAACTATGCTGGTGAAGTTGATAAAATGACTAAGAGTTAGGGTCTGTTGGGTAAACTAAAAATTTTAAGTGCCAAATTTTAAGTGTTAATAATCTTTAATAATGGAAATGGAATTAATATTTGCTTGATAATAATTAAAAATTGACAGCTGAATATCATTAAGCTCTTACCAACATAGAAAAAAGAGGACTGTTGTTAGGTTAAATCAGTATAATTAGCAAGATTCGGATTTTCATAAATTAATTTTCTATTGATTGAATTTAAGTAATCACCTACTGAGCATGCGGCCCATTATGCTTTGCCTCCCTATCCAAAGATATAGTTATTTTAATTGCTAGATGATAGTTTAATTCCTGCTCTCTCGATAGTTTAATTCCTGCTCTCTCGTTCTTTTTTTGGTCCAAAGAGTGAAATGCATGTTTGTGATGGAATTCAAGCTTCTGTTGTTCAGTCTACCTTTCTTTGGACTACATAAACAGAATCGACGTCAAACGAAAAATCTCTCTGAGTTTCTTATACCTGTAACCATGATCGGAAGTGACTAGATGTAAGAACAATACATGAACAACCGTGCAGTTAGTAAGCAATCCCTCCCGAAGTCGACGACGGCTAATGAGAACCATTACTGGTACTCAGTTAATGTTGTCTGAAGAAATAGGTAGGGGAGCTAGAGAGAGACTCTATCTTCACATGTGAGCAAGTATCGAAGAATGTGCGATATGCACTAGAGGTCATAGTCATATATATAGATAAAAATAAAAACTTGGACTAGTGATTTCATATTACACACTCATCATTGAATATTATAAAATGCCTTTATATTGCATGAAGATATAGAACAAAAAAAATACAAAGATTTACTACAAATTCTAGACTTTCGACTTTACTTGCAACCTACCTTGCATATTCTAAAATCTAGAATCGAACCAATTCTCACTGATTGAGTTCTCAGGTTCCTAGTTATACCATATAGTCATGATCACCCCTAATATATACTAAACAGTAACTAGACGGTTGGATTTGAAGGGTCGCGTTTCACTGCTAAGATCAATAACCCAACGACATGAGCTGTAGTCGGCAACTTTCGTCTCTCTCATGCGTGTGGTCCATATTTACAGTAGGTTATTCATTGAACAATTCCGAAATAGTGACTCTTGTATGGACTTTATCGGGGTTGTATCAGCCTGTCCCATCAAGCTGTTGTCATCGGAGACAAGGTGCACTGCAAATGGCTATGCCTATGCACGAGTAACGTTGTCCAAACATATACCAAAGTTGCACTTGTCCCTTTCCAAGAAGGGTGGTCGTACAAAAAATCAAAGGGAAAATTACTGAAAAGTTATTAAATTTATTGCACCCATACTAATTCAATTTTAAATCTTCCAATTAGGCCAATTTAACTTTAGACCTTCAATTTTCCCAATTTTACCTTAAAACTTTTGATGAATTGCTAAACCTTTTGATGATTGAAAATTATTGACGTGACAGTCTAGTCAATGTTGATTATCTTCTGTGATATAACTGGTATTGATTTAGATAACTTTTTATTTTTCTTGAATTGTTTATTACTTTATTCTTTTCTTTTTTCCCAACCCAAGGTTGGCGAGGGCTAACAACCATTGCCTAATCTAGGCGAGGGCATTGTGGCCATCACCGGTCACAGGTGAAGGCTGCAACGCCCTCGCCCAAATCAAGGTGAGGGCCATGACCTTGGCCCATTGGCCGTCAATGGAGTTGTAGCCCTTGCTTGGATTTCAGCAAGGGTTGATGCTCTCACTTGTGGCCGACAAGGATACTAAGGCCATGGGTGAGGGCCACGATACCTCGTCTCAACTAGGTGAATATCGCCAACAAGGATCAGTCGGCAACTGACCCAATGTTAAGGAAAATATAGAAAAGAAGAAAAATAATAAATTATTTTTCTAAAAAAATTGTTTATATTAATATTGGTTGTATCATGTAAAATGATTGGTGCTAACTAGATTGACACATCAACGATTTTCAAACAAAATTTGTTGCAATGACTAAATTGAGAAATTGTCGAAAGTTTTATGATTAAAATGACAAAATCAAAAGATTTAGGACTGATTTGACAACACATCAAAGGTTTAGCACTAGATTGACCAAATTAAAAGATTAAAGACAGAATTGACATAAGTATAATAGGTTTAAGATTTTTTTTTTTAAATTTTTCCCAAAATGAAATAACCTAATCCTTAACACAGTTTATACATGCGGTCGTCATTTGTTTCGATCAATGCAACGCTTAATCAATTTTGGAGAAGGAAGAGGGAGAGGCTGTTGTGAATAACGCAGATAGGCTCAACACCATATAAGTAACTCTATTAAAACCGACAAATGCACTTCACACGTGACCTTTTTTTAGCATGTACTCGCCTGTTCCCGAGAAGTTTGTGAAGCCTGATGATCATATCCACCTCATCATCTTGGAATTTCCCTCTCTTAATGTTGGGCTTCAGATAGTTCAACCACCTCAATCTACAGCTCTTCTTGCACCTATTCAAACCTACAAGCTCAAGAAATACAAACATGAGCTTAGCAATCTCTCTCTCTCTCTCTCTCTCTCTCTCTCTCTCTCTCTCTCTCTCTCTCTCTCTCTCTCTCTCTCTAGTGCATCTGTATACATAGTATAGAGATGCTCTTAGTGCAAATCAATCCGTTGACATGAGTAAAATATCAATACACGTCCCCTTTTTGTCTAATTTTAAAAAAATTGATGAAATATCATTGGAAAGCATGAAAAGTTTCACTTAAAGAAGTCAAATCTACTCCGACTTGATATCACTATCTCAAAACTAACGAAAGACACATCCACCCATTTTAACGAATGAAAAACTTTTCACTCAAGTAAAAGTATAACGATAACACAAAATTTGGAAAAAATAAAATATTATGACACAAGAAGATTTGACACACGCAAATCCAAGTGGATTATGCTGATGGGGATGCAACAAGAGAACAATGATCCCCATCACTATACAGATTTACGCGCGCACAAGTGTATGCAAATAAAAAACAAGAATAACCTTCACATACAATGATACAATACCTGCTCTCTGAGGAACTCGATGCCACTCTCCTTCTCCGTACCTCTGGACACTGCTCCTGAAGAGAACATCTTCCTCTTCCGTCCACGAACCTTTCCTCAATCCGAACAGCGATCCTTTCTGCATCTCTCTTCCCTCTCCCGCTCTCTCTCTCTCTCTCTCTCTCTCTCTCTCTCTCTCTCTGAGGCTTTTCGTGAACAGTTTGCGGATTACGTTTTCAAGCACACTCGAAGTCCTACGTTGTCATCGGTGCTTTTAGGGGCCACGTGCCCCTTCATTTTCCACAAAAACGCAGATCTACATCGGTTGTCAAATACCGCGGAAGATTGCAATTCCTCTAATCGTCAATTATTGCTATACGCAACAGTACAAATGGATCTTCCGAGTTCGATATGATTCTTTCCGCGTGGTTGCGACCTTTCAGTCTGCAGAGTCGAATCTTGGAATGAGGATCTTTTCATAGAGCTAGAAAACACAAAGGGGACTTAGAACGATTTAGAAAAATCATATTTCTTTTGCAATGAAAAGAAAGATAGCGAGTACGGTACCTACTGGTCCAGCGTCCGTGCATTGTCGCGGACCACCATTTGTATGAATTGTTTCGTAACTTCCATTCTTTTAACTAACTTTCTCATTAACCAACACTAAATATCAAGATTCGCTGTTTTGCATCTATATAAAATGGGTAAAATACACACGAGACCGAGTTGCCTATTACTCTCACGCACGACTTGCTTTGATGTCACTAACCTCTTTTGCTTCTATATGAGGGCTATTGCTTTTGGCCGAAGTGTCTTATTAGTGTCCTTCCTCTTGTGAAAGCATCTTGCACAATAACGCGGTCTTTTATGCCTAGTGGTCCTAAGTATGCTTCTATTATTGTAATAGTGTGTTTATACCGCTACAATATTACCCATGGCTTTGTCTATATAATGGTTACTTCAGTAAGAAGTTAGAACAAGATTAGTGTTTTGAAAATCTCTTTTATATGCAATTCCTTAATGGCCTTCTCAACAGTTTCTCTTCTTCCACGAACTCTAATGTTAGTAAGAAGCTTAGGTTTATACTGTTAGTTCAATACAATAAGTCGGTTCCACAAATATAACCTTCATTCACCACTCTATCGATCTAGGGAATTAGAAAGTTTCCGAAACTTGATAGCCTTATAAAATAGATTAATCATTTATGAAGATTAAGAGGCAGTTCCATTGAAAGGCTGAGAGAAGGGCCATGTGTTGTGAGATAGCATAAGCATCTCAGGAATCATTAGCTTATGCTATAGCCCCATCATGGTATCAAAGACAGCTTCATTTAGATTGGGCTAAGATTATAACTCTGTGAATTAAAATGTGTCTATACTAAGAGAGAGATCCATTTCATCATGACTGAATCTATGGAAAATACCACCCCTATATGTGTCAATGCCCTTGTTATTTAAACTCTCCAATTCCATTATGGAAATCGAATTCCTCTAAGATTGATTATTTTTTATGAGGTTTTCTACCTCAATGAAGATTAGAAGAATATCACTTCTCAACTTTCTCTTGAAATCCTTATTCCCCCTTTGACAAGCCTACTTCCTTCTCTCCCATCAAATCCATCAAAAAAATGATCCACCATACTCCGAAGGAAGTTAAAAATTCAGCGAACCAATACCCCTTTTTTTTATTATCAAAAATCAATACCTCATTTCAACTTGTTAAAATATGTCTCAAATTTAAGCCTTCAATTAAACATGGCCCATAACATGCAAATAAATGAGGTCCAAGTTGGACTTTCGTGAAATCTTAGAGTTGGTTATTTTTTCCTGCCAACGTTAATTCTATATGCTTGCGTAGAAGAAAGAAGCATTATAAGGGTTCTAACATTAATTTCTTTAACTGTGACAAACTGCTCATGGGCTTCATTTAAGTTTGGACGTGGGAGAGAGATTTGTTCTTCAGTCACAAATCACATGAGAGATATGTTTCTATTGAAAATAAATGAGATGTTATATTTTTTACGAGGTGGTAGCGGAGACGACAACTCCCTTCAGAGGCCACAGACATATAGACCATGACATTTATTGAAGAGGGTCCACCAGCAATGATGGAGACACCTTGCTTTGCTACTATGAAAGGAGTGTATAGCTCTGAGAAGACACGAAGAGGAAAGCCATTAACGATAAAAGGAACAGTTCAAATCATTATTTTATTGGAGTGGTCTCTTGGTCCTTTTGTTATCTTCTGCTTTCTTCTAATCCAACCAGAAGGTACCCCCCTCCGGCGGATCGGGAGATTTGTGCATAAAACACCGTGGACATAAGGTGTAATTTTAAAATTTAAAAAAAAAATACTCGAATGTATGAGAGATTATTATCATGTAATTCTTTGATTAATTAGTAGATTATTTGTAGTTGACTCTCTCTAGGATCAAATCATATAAATCTCTTGTATCTTTTATTTTTCTTTGATTAATTAGTGAATTAATCGGGAGATTTGTGCTGAAAACACCGTGGACATAAGGTGTAATTTCAAAATTTAAATAAATACTTGAGCGTATGAGAGATAGTTATCGTGTAATTCTTTGATTGATTAGTGAATTCTTTGCAGTTTGCTCTCTTTATAGACGTATATATCTATACTTTGATCGAATCATATAAATCTCTTGTATCTTTATTATTCTTCCTTTTATATCTCTCTTGATTTCTGTTGCTCTTGATATTAAGATTTTGGGGGCTTCCGAGTTAAAATATTTCAACAATTGGAATTCGAGCTAAGGTTTTGCAATTATGTTTGGAGGGAAAGTAGAAATTGAGAAATCTAACGAAAGGAATAACTTTGGGTTGTGGAGTACTAATATATGTGTGCTATTAACAACCTAAAGTTTAGCTAAGGCATTGGATGGCAATGATAAATTGCCGAAAGCAATGAAACATACCAATAAAAATGAGCAAATGGAGAGGGTGAAGAGTATAATCTTGTTGAACCTATAGAATGAGGTGTTAATAGAGATGGGTAAAGAGAAGCATGCTGCATATTTGTGGGTAAAACTTCAAGCCCTCTATGTAACAAAGGGTTTGAATTGTTGCGATAGGGCGAGCGATCAAACAAAATATAGACAGAAGAAGAAAATAAGTCAGATACTAGATTTACGTGGTTCAGTCATAAAGACCTACGTCCACGGGGAGAGCAGCAGCGAATTTCACTATAGATCAAGCGATACAAGGAGATTATACACTTGAGTCACTCAAACATTCTCTCAGTGTTTCCCAAGCCCCAATTACACCCAATAACGCACACAGTGTTTAGCCTCGAAATTCCTCAAAAATAATCTCTCAATCTCACGAAGGAATTACACGCAAATCTTACCTGAAGATTTAATCGACTACAAACACTAAGCTTCTTGGATGTAATTCAAGAGTAAGCTTCGCAGCACGAACAACACGAAGATCCAAAGCCAAGCACCCAGCACCTATGAACGGTGTTTCACAAACAGAACACCCACGACACTCCGAGTAAACGGCGCTTGAATATGTATGCTTCACTCAAGAGAGTCCCACGAGCATAAAGTTATATATATTGCAGCAAAAGAAGACAAACCAATTTTACTCGGAGAGAAAACCGTATGATTCGGTCAAATCCAGAATTTTGACTCTTTCCTTTATTTTTTTATTTGTTTCTTCTCTTGCTGAAGAATTTTGACGAATGCATCTTTTATTCAAGTCAAAATTCTAACTTTCCCTTTTTGATTTTCCCTTGCCAATCTCTGCTTGAATTTCAATTTAATTTACTTTCAAAATTCAGCTTTTCACTCCGGGCTTAAACTCGAGACATATTTTAACATGAATAATCGCCAATATTTGTTGAAGATGATTGTTCAGTTCCAATATGCTGAAGATACGTCTATCAGAGTCCACTTAAATGAATTTAACAAATTGATGATGGATCTGAAGAACGTTAGTGAGATCCCAATCGTCACTCCCCGAATCCTGAGCACGCAACAGTCTCTTCCCTTGGTCGATAGAAAGTGACGTCCCAGGACCCGTCGACGACCATTTGTTGACACCTAATTTTAGCAAATATAGGAAAATAAAGAAAATAAAAATTGCATTGGAACAAATAAAAGGAAAAAATGAAAAATGCGGGAAATTGATTTGATTGAATTATGCAAGGAAATATGAAATTTTGATGGATGTTCGGATTTTGTTAAATGCAGCAACAATTTTGAAATCAAGTGAAAAATGGGCAAGAATTGAGCTGATTGCCAAATCATACAGATTTGATTTAATGTGACAAGAAATGGTAACTCGGGAAATGCCATATAAAGAGACCGTTTCTAATCACTATAAAAGAGAGGCTCATTTTTCATGAATTGGGGGAATTCGGAAAAATTCGAGAGAGGAATTTCTGCAAGAAAAAAATCCGTGAAGGAAAAGAGGGAACTTCGTCTTTTGTGGATTTTTTGTATTTCTTTTGTTCTTTTGTCAAAGTCAAAGAAAGAAAAGAAAAGAGGGAAAGGGAGAAAAGATGTGAGGGCAGAGGGAGAAGTGACGTACAGCAGAGAGGGAAGAAAAAAAGAAAAAAAAAAAAAAAAAAGAAAAAGGGACTGTTCACTGTCTTCTTTGTGGAAGCCTCCCGACGCCCCTACCATACCTGCGTGCGGGTGCGCGATTTTGGCACGATTATGTGGCGCACTTAGTACTTTGCGCGCCCGCGGTTTAATTAGCATTAATCCCTTACTATTTATTTATTTTTTATTTTTTAATTCAAAGGTTGCCTTTTAATTTGAGAATTTTCGGAAATGAAATATAAAACGAAAATTCGAAATTCGAAATTCTATTTAAAAAAAACTATTATTCCGAATCTTATTTGTGTCTTTTCAAGACAACCTTTGGAAAAAAAAATTACTTATTCGGTTTTGCAATTTTTTTTCTAAAAGGTTGCAATTGTTTGGTTTTCGACTTCTTCCGAAGAGTCGCATTTGTTTATCCGAACAATTTTCTAAAAGACGTGTTTGTTCATTCTTTGGCAATTTTCACGAAGAGTTGCAAGACTATTTCATATATATACTTGTCATTTTTCGGAAAGAAAATGTTGTCATTTTTTTAGTCTTCTTTCTGAAAAAACTGCAGTCAATTTTTCGATTGTTTTCTAAAGAGACCCTGGAGAAATACTAGAATTGCTATCTAGCATTCTCATCCGAGACTTTGTTGTATCCTGGAGGATTTTTGCCGGTGACCATTAGCAACGTTGTGGGGCAAATAATTCCTTAAAGAAAGTGATATCACGCCTCAAAGTCCGAGTTGTTTTACTCGATCCGATTTCATTGTTCAACCCATTTCGAAGCCATATTTTTCCAACAATTTTAAGGATTTATTTTGCTACAATGGAGTCGAAGACAATCAAAGTTATGAATCAAGATATGGTCAAACTAGACCGGTTCGATGGGAACAATTTTGCTCGCTGGAGGGACAAGATGATGTTCTTACTCACTGCTCTGAAGATCTCCTACATACTGGATCCTAACTTGGTGCCTATAGAAGATCCTAAGCCTACTTTCGATGGAGGACAGCCAAGTGCGAAAGCCATTAAGAGGGTTAATAAGGAAAAGAAGAAACGTGCGGATGATGAATTACTTTGTCGAGGACACATTCTGAACATACTCTCCGATCGTTTGTACGACTTATTCACTGAAATGAAGTCGGCCAGAGAAATTTGGAATGCATTGGAATTCAAGTACAAAGCGGAGGAGCAATGTACCAACAAATATCTAATTGCAAAGTATTTTGATTTCAAGTTTATTGATACTAAACCCTTGTTGGAACAAGTCCATGAATTGCAAGTGATTGTGAATAAGATTCGTGCTCTCAAGATTGATATTCCATAAGCTTTTCAAGTTTGAGCAATTATTGCGAAATTGCCTCCAAGTTGGAAAGACTATGGAAAAATGTTGATTCACAAGTCGGAGGACTTTACTTTGGAGCAAATACAAAAACATCTTTGCATTGAGGAAGAGTCATGTTTACGTGATAATTCTGTTTTATACAATTCCAAGGTGAATTTTGTGGATAAAAAACGGAAACTCAGCCAAAACTTCAAAGTAAAAAGCGAGGGCATAAATTCAAGAGAACACAAGAGAAGCAAAATGGTTGATGTTTTGTTTGTGGCAAATAGGGACACTACGCCAAGGATTGCATTCACCACAAGAGCATTTCAAAGGACAAGAATATTCCGGTGGTGAAAGCAGATGCAAATCTGGTTGAAGAAAATTATGTAGCCATGATTTCAAACATGTTTTTGAACATGGAAATTTCTGAAATCAATGATATGATGGCTATGGTTTCTGAAATTAATTCTACCACTATCCAATCGGTTGGTGGATAGATTCTGGAGCAACAGTTCATGTGTGCAAGGACAAGTACATGTTCAAGCAATTTGAAGAGATTGTTGACTCAAATGTTCAAGAGGTCCTGATGTCGAATAATGCTCTTGCAAAGGTTGCTGGAAAAGGCACGGTGGAGATAGACTTCACTTCTGGAAAGAAGATAACTCTTCTTAATGTGTTATTTGTCACGCCCCGACCCTCAGGCACGCACACATCCCTTACTTTTGGTCGATTTTAAAATGCGATATCCCAGGACTATGTATCGCCGACCCTTTCATTTATATATGCACATGCGGAAGCAGTTATAAATCCCCAGACAATAAAGCAATGGGATAGAAAAGCAGGCCATATATTTTTCTTACTGAAAATTCACAACTACATCTTTTTACATGCAAACAAGGTCTGACAAGACAGGATAGGATTTCGGTCCTCATTCGGGTCGTACTCGATGTCATACTCGGGGTCCTCCTCCACGTACTCCTCTTTGGGTTCCTCAACAGGGATCTCCTCATCAGATTCATGCTCCTTAGGCTCCTCATCCAGGTCCTAAAATGGTTATTCAATAACCACTGAGACAACGTCTCAGCAAGTTCTACCTCCTAAGACCCGATTAGTAAACTAATACACCTTAGGGCTGCCTATGCACAACATGAGTCAAAGAACTTACCTTAGCCTCAGATTCCACCTGCATATTAGTACAGATCAAATAGGCACACAGGCAATCACATCACAGATCAAAGCATCGATCTAATTGACTTAGTCGATTACATGTCAACAAGACCACTCACGGTCATTTCCATTCAATCATTTAATTCACAACATCAAACCAAGGCAATGAATCACATCAATTCACACTCAGATCGAATCATCGATCAATCGACCTAGTCGATTACAAGCCAGTCGAATCATTTCTAGGTCATTCATCCAACACCAAGCAATTCCTTGGATTTAGTGGCTTTACGGTCCCACCCGACCCTCTCAAGATCTAGTGGCTTTACGGTCCCACCCGACCCTCTCAAGATCTAGTGGCTTTACGGTCCCACCCGACCCTCTCAAGAACTAGTGGCTTTACGGTCCCACCCGACCTTTTTTTTTACAATGCCATACTATGTCATCGAGCCAAGTGCATTCTCCAGGAAGACATACCGAGTCTCCGAGCCACGTGCATTCTCTAAGGCTACATTTTCGCCAAGATGACATATCTAATCACCAAGCCACGTGTCTTTCCCAAGTAACATTCCAATTCACTGGGCCACGTGCATTCTCCAAGTGATTTACCAACTCACTTTCGATACTAACAATCGATACCCAACCAATTCTCAATCACAAGGCCAAAATTTCGTTATTTAATAACATACTTAAAAATGCACCATTAAATCAATTCGGCACGAATTAAAGCTCAAATAAATAAATGGACTGCTCCACGACAATCAGCACGAAATTTCGATCACTAGCCATCCCAGTTGAATTTCCGGAAAATAATTAATCAAATAATTAATTTCGAAAATTAAATAAATAAATACAATAAATTCAATTTAGCACAATATAAAGCTCAATTAAATAAACGGACTGCGCCACGATCATCAGCATAAAATCCCGGTCACTGGCCATCCCAGTTGAATTTCCGGAAAATAAATAATTAAATAATTAATTTCGAAAATTAATATTTAATTCCTAAAAATTCCAATTAGGCCCGAATCGCCTAATTAACACCCGATAAGGGACGGGAAAAATCCCAAGAAGTATCCAATAAATACTACATGCAATTCTCTATCTAATTACACTAATCACACAACTAATATGCAAAGTAATTAACTAATAATCACTAATCAATTCTAATCTAACAACCTAATTACACTTAATTAACACTAATCAACCTTTAAGTATAATTAGCGCACTAAGAAGGCATTAGTGAGTAAAACTCACTTGATTAAAGATCCGCTCGGATCAAATTGACGAGCACGCGACGAGTGCCGATAAACCTCAAAGCAAGACTGCCAAGCGGGGCCAAACCGGGGCCGAAATCAGCCTACAAGCTCGCTGTTCGAGTTGGGTATTCTGCTCCCGAGCTTCTGACCTTGCTGAATCGGTTCTGCAGGTATGAAATCAGTGGCTGAATGGACACGGTATGACTGGATTCGGTGGCCGCAGTGATGGAACGACCAGGAACCGGGCTGAGTTGCAGCTGCGGGGCTTGCGGGACGTGAGGTCTCTCGGAGGAATCCTTTTCGTCGCTGCTGGAGTTAACCATGAGAAGAAGTTGCTGATTTGCTGACCGAATGAAATACGTGGGTGAGCTACAGGGAAGAAATTTCTCGGTGGGGATGAGGCATGCGTGAGTGCGGCATGGCAGAGAAGAAGAGGGATCGTGGGGCTGCTTCTGCGGGTTTGCTTCCGTCCAAGCAAATTAAAGAAAGCAGAAGACGTGAGGGAGAAACAGACAAGCGGCGAGCGGCTTCGGTGGACGCGGCTTCAAGGGGTCAATAAATCGCTTGGGAGCTTTGCTGTGTTGACCTCCTGAGTGGGGTTCTTCGGTGGGGAACAAAAATTGGTGGACGGCGTGGGAGCTTGGGGTTTCGGTGAGTGGAGCTGTTCATGGGAAAAGATGAAGGAAATCCAAAGAAGCAAATGAAGGGGTGAAGAAGCGAGTGAGGAAATTGGTGAAATGGCTGAGGGAAATCAACAAAGAAAAATGAAAGAGAAGCATATGTGCGAAGGAGGGTGTTGGCTAAGAAACGTGCAAGGAAAGCCAAGGTGGAGGGCCCCCCCTAGCTTGATCTTTCCACAAAAATCTCCCATACTCACTCTAGGCCAAGTATTTATTCCTGCCATTGAACCACCTGCTCTCCTTCTTGGACATGTGAATTGGTCCAAAATGGCTAGTGGGATGGGGGCACGCGAAATTGCTTGATACCTCCTCCAATTGATCACTCATTTCTTCTCAATTTAACCTTGTAAGGCCTCAATAATTCCAAGTGATGCCTCAATGCTTCAATTGAATATTCTCCTCATCCAATAACCCATCTTGCATCCTGATTTCACAATAAAAAACGGTCCTCTACAAAATTCTGATTAAAACGGCCATATTTATCCAGTCGAATTTAGAACCCGAAAATCTGGATGTCACATTATTTATACCCGAAATTAGGAAGAACCTAGTTTCTATTGATTTACTTTGTAAGAGGGGGTTTTGGGTTTTGTTTGAATCCGACAAGGTTATCCTGTCAAAAAATGGGCTGTTTGTTGGGAAGGGTTATGCCAATGATGGCATGTATCAACTGAGTATCAATAATAATATTTCTAGTTTTGCTTATATTGTGGAGTCTTCAATTTTATGGCATAGTAGGTTGGCACATATAAATATTTGTTATTTGAAGAACATGAGAAAATTAGACTTGATAAATTTTAATGGCGAATTTGATAAATATGAAATATGTGCTAAGTCAAAACTTACTAAGAAGCCATTTCCTAGTGTTAAAAGAAATTCGAATTTATTGGATTTGGTTCATAGTGATATATGTGAATTTAATGGTATGCTAACACGTGGAGGTAAAAGGTATTTTATTACCTTTGTGGATGATTGTAGTAGGTTCTTATATGTTTATCTCATGAGATCGAAGGATAAAACATTTACCATGTTTAAGAAATATAAAGCTGAAGTAGAGAATCAATTAGAAAAGAAAATCAAAGTTCTACAATTAGATAGAGGTGGAGAATATTTCTTAAATGAATTCTTTTCATTTTGTGAAGAACATGATATTATTCATCAAGCTTCAGCACCATATATTCCACAACAAAATGGTTTAGCTGAAAGGAAAAATCGATCTCTTGGAGAAATGGTTAATTGTATACTTTCAAATTCAAAGCTACCAATTAATCTTTGGGGAGAAGCATTACTTATTGCATGCTATATTCATAATAGAATACATTCCAAGAAAAATGACATAACTCCTTATGAAATATGGAAAGGTAGAAAGCCAAATTTGTCATATCTCAAAGTGTGGGGGTGTTTAGCATACTACCGAGCTCCGGATCCTAAGAGAACAAAGCTTGGTCCTAGAGCTATCAAAAGTGTTTTCGTAGGATATGCTGAAAATAGTAAAGCTTATAGGCTTCTTGATTTAGAGTCTAATGTCATAGTAGAATCGAGAGACGTCGAATTCTTTGAGAATAAATATTTTACAAGTTCTGAAATAATTGAAAATTATTCAAGATCTATGGAAACTCAAAGTGATTTTCAAGAGAAAGAAACGAATGATTCTAAAGACATGATTGAACTAAGGAGAAGTACTAGAGCTAGGAAAATAAAAGACTTAGGCCCTGATTTTATTACTCATGTCTTTCTTGTTGAAGGAGATGGAGATAATAACGTGATAAATAAATACCCTTTAGTATTAAATTTAGAAGATGATCCTAGAAGCTTTAATGATGCTATGTCTTCTAGAGATGCTTCTTTTTGGAAAGAAGCTGTGAATGATGAAATGGGCTCAATTATGTCCAATAATACTTGGGTATTAGTAGATTTACCGAAAGGATCAAAACCTATTGGGTGCAAATGGGTTTTTAGAAGAAAATATCATTCTGATGGTTCCATTCAAGCTTTTAAAGCTAGACTTGTAGCTAAGGGATATAGACAAAAGGAATGAATAGATTATTTTGATACATATGCTCCTGTTGCACGTATAACTTCTATTCGAGTTCTTTTTGCTCTAGCTTCCATTTATGATCTTTGTGTTCATCAAATGAATGTTAAGACTGGTTTCTTAAATGGAGACTTAAATGAGGAGATTTACATGGAACAACCAGAGGGTTTTGTTCTTCCTGGAAATGAAAGAAAAGTATGTAAATTGATTAAGTCTCTTTATGGACTTAAGCAAGCTCCTAAGCAGTGGCATGAAAAGTTTAATTCGGTCATATTGTCAAATGGTTTCATCAATAGTAGTGCTGATAGGTGTATATACTCTAAATTCACTAAAGACTATGGTGTCTTAGTGTGCTTGTATGTTGATGATATGCACATTTTTGGAACGAATATGACTGGAATTAATGAGACTAATAAGTATCTAACTTCCATGTTTAAAATGAAGGATTTGGGTGAAGTAGATACTATCTTAGGTATTAAAGTTAAGAAAAATAGTGGGGGTTATTCTTTAAGCCAATGTAGTTATGTTGAAAAATTATTAAATAAATTTCAACATCTTGGTTTTAAAGAAATAAGTACTCCATTTGATTCTAGTATTAAATTAAATTATAATACTGGTAGAGCGGTGGCACAACTAGAATATGCAAGTGCTATAGGGTCTTTAATGTATGTGATGCATTGTACTAGACCCGATATTGCTTATTCTGTATGCAAGTTGAGTAGGTATACTAATAATCCAAGTACAGAACATTAGAGAGCTATTACTAAAATTTTTGGTTATCTTAAGATAACTAAAAATTTTGGATTGTTCTACAATAATTATCCGGCTGTATTAGAAGGATACACCGATGCTAGTTGGATTACAAGTGTGGGAGATGAGCGTTCCACTTCTGGATGGATCTTCACACTAGCTAGATGTGATGTATCTTGGGCGAGCAAGAAACAGACATGTATAACTCACTCAACAATGGAATATGAATTTATTGCTTTGGCGGCAGCTGGGAAAGAGGTTGAATGGATTAGAAATTTGTTGTTAGATATCAAATTATGACCTAGTCCTATGCCTCCTATTTTTATCCACTGTGATAGTCAGGCCACTTTGGCAAGAGCCTATAGTAGCACCTATAATGGTAAGTCTAGACTCATTAGTCTAAGACATGAATATGTGAGACAATTGATTAAAGATTGTACCATAACAATTATCTATGTGAGGTCAAGTAAAAATCTCGCCGATCCTTTGACGAAGGCTTTACCAATACATATGATAATAACGACCTCACAAGAAATGGGGCTGAAACCCTTTAATTGAAATCACCAATAATGGTAACCCGGCCTTTTTCTAGAACATCACTAGTTACAAGGTTTAATGGGTAAGAACAAGTTATGCCGTTTAGTCAATTGCATTTTACATACACATCACACGAATACTAATAATACACTTACACATCATTTGAATCTTTTTAAAACACAAAGCATCCACGATACATGGAGTCATAAACATGTCTTCGGAAAAGAATAATAATAAAGGCATTACATCCAATATATTAGGAAATAACTTTGACGGTTGCATTTAAAGATATAATTGAAAAATGTGGGGATTGTGGGGGACGCTAATCCCTCTCCAGATCTATGTTTCTCTAGTTATATTCCTAGGCAAGAATAAGATTTGCCAAGATTAGTGAATCAATTAAGACTTCGTGTCTTTTGGACTAATATAAATGAAGTCTCCCTTTGTGTCCTACTTTTTCGGTAATTAAACGGGCTTAAAGCCAATCAAAGCTACACATCTAAACGTATCCATGGAGTTAGAGCACTAATTCAGTCACCTAAGATCAAAGGAAGAAAATCATGTGGAGGACAGTCTCTAATATTATAATTTGATACGCTTCTAAAAGAGAAATACCCAAATTACAGGAAAGTTTTTCTTTTTTCACCCTAAGGAATGCCCTGTTGTTTTAAGTCCCAAAGTTCAGACGTAGTAGTTTAAGGACGTACTAAGGTCCCAAAAAAAAAAAAATCAATATGATAATTTGAGACGATTCTAGAAGAGAAATTTCTAGCCAGTCCACACATGCATTAACTTCCTTGTATGGACAACGGATAATGACTTCCCCACACAAATGAACCGTCTTGAAGATCTGCACAAGCAAACTCTCTTGAATTTCTCAACTTGCTGCTACCATCAAAGATTTTGAGAAATTGCAAACTGCAAATCAACTTCTAAAATCAACTAGTTCGCACTAGGGGAGTGCGTTAGCTCAAGAGCTAGATAGACTACCCAAAGTTCAATTGGAATGAATTGTGATAACCAATTGAGCAAGCAAGATCACTTGACCATCTCCGTGTGTTTTATCTAATGAAGCGAATCATCACCCAGCAGGTTTTCTATTTCTTGCTAAAATTTGGATAAATAGTTAGCTTAGCAGTGTTGCGGATGCGTGTGTAAATTAATTTGCTACACGGTACAGATTTGACTTCTCACATTATGAATTGCATTATTCTTTTTGTATCGGATTACTCGTCAAGATTCGTCTTGTCTCTAAGCTATAATCCACGAAGTTAACACGTATTTCGTGGCTAGAGTCATTTCCAATCCAATGAAATCATCATTCGAAGGATCAGAGAACCTACAATTTTCAAAGTGTAACAACAATTGGGATCACTAAGCTACTAGATGGGCTTCTCCTCCCAAATCCATAATGGATGGCCTTTCGTTATAATTGGGGTAATGATTAGACGTACCAGTTTTAAGCACTGTACGAATCACATGTCCAATTAGCAGGAAGCAAGCTTTTGATAAGAGCTTTCAGTGGTAGTCCGATAACTTAACGCTCAGTCTAGATGCATTCTTTATTTTAATATATTAGTGCCTACACACCTTATATCCCTAATTAGAGAAGATTTTTTTTTCTCACCTTTAAAAATACTCTCAAATTTTAAGTTTCAAAGTTCATACAAGTTAGCTTTATGATAATACATAACTACTTTGAGCTGTCAAATAAGACAAGCTGCGGACCATGATAAACAACAGACCGTTCGCTTCCCTTCTTACAACCAACAAATCATTTAAGGAATTATAAATCCTGCGGGAAGCTTAGAAAAGAAGTGACAAGACCTAGAGTTTACTTAAAACAAAGAATCCTAATTTTGCTCGGAGAGGCTGTCCCTTCACCTAAAGGCATGTCAGACGTTGCAATCTCTTTCATTATTGCAGTGCTTTTCCTATATCTGGGCAAAGGACAAACCGTCCTTTCCCCACATATGGGACACACAGACTTCAATTTTTGACAGAATGAAGGGAGGGCAAAAGTGGAAGTAATTATCTTGTCTATTCTCGAAAATAAGCGGATGGTCCAATGACGTCTCGCAATCAACACCAGGACCAGCCATACCTTTTTGAAGATTTGAAAGTATCTGTGGGTGAGCAAATTTAATGATCATTTTGTTGCTTTCGCAAATTTACGCATACTGCATCATATGAACTTAAAGAGACTTCCTAGCCTTTTGACATGTCGATAAGGTTGCAGTGACGAATTCAAACATCATGGATGAACTGAGGAGTTATGGTGCAAATCAAGTATTTATTAAAGTGATATTGCCCCTATTAGAGAATATTCCATGCACATCTCTATTTATTTTTGTTGAGAATATAACTTGAGTTTGAGCTCCTGAAAGAAGCCCAATCCAAGTAGGTTTTTTATTTTTTATCTTTTGGGTGAAGAGTATCCAAGAATAGTTTTTGATTAGGACAATCAATTGTATGACTTGCTCATAAATTACATCTCAAGGATTTGAAGTCATGAAAGTCTTGTGTTAATATTTAGTGAATTCATTTGTACGATTGAAAATTTATTTGTGAGGAATTATGAGAGCTAAACACTATATAAATTGTTTGAGGTAATTAAGGACTGAGAAATACTAGAAGTATTTTAAAATTCAAGTGTGCTTATTTATCTCCATTGTATCGCTTCATCTATAAGGGAATTCTATGCTACTCTTCCCATATAGTAGGTCTCATCAAACCAATTACGTAAAATCTAGTGTTCAAGTTATATCCTTGTTTTGTTTATTATATCGTTGGATCGCTTATTTTTTGCAACAATTAATATTAGAGCTAGGCTTGACTAAGTTGAAGCCAATTGATGATGATAGAAGAAGGAAAAGTGAAAATCGACAGATTTGATGCAAGCATTTTTGCTTTATGAAAATGTAGATTTAGGATTATCTACAGCTAAGAAATCTGCACTTGCCCTTGTCTAGGCGGAAACCATATTCAATGGAGCAAACCGGTTGGAAGCAGTTGGATAGATAGGCATCATGTGTTATTTGGCTAATATTGGCTCATAACATCCCATTTAAAATTATGAAAAAGATGATCACTGCGAATTCAATGAATGCCCTGTCCAACATGTACGAGAAACCCTCCTTCTGCGATCATTAAGGTCTACTTGATGCAACGTTTGTTTTACTTAAAGATGAACATAAATGCGTTAGTTGCTGATTATACCAATGAATGTAAGGTAATCATTAGTCAACTGAGTTCAGTTAATATCCACTTCGATGATGAGGTATGTTTTTTGATTTTATTATCTTCATTTTCTAATAACGGGAATAATATTGTTAATGATATTAGTAATTTCGTTGGGTCAATAAGTTTCATATCTAATGAGGTTCTTGACTTGATTCTAAGTGAAGACATCCATAGAAGGGAATCTAGTGAGCTTATATTTATTGGTTTAGTATATAAAGTTAAAGGAAAAACTATTGTTGTGTTAGCAAGAGTAGTGCAAACTTGAATAGACTTTGCCAGTCTAGGATTGGTGGTGTTGTTTGTTCGAATTGTGGCTAGAAAGGCATTTTCGAAGGGATTGCCTTAAACTGAAGAGTGAGAAGGGTAAGGGAATTATCCATTGATGATATTGGTGCAATTGCTTATGGTGTCTTGATGGTATTGATCATGTCTTGTCTATCAATAAGGATTCATCATTTAACAGATGGATTATGAATCTAGGTAGTTTGTTTCACCATTTATGAAACATAAACTTGATTAATACTTATCAGTGCACAAATAATGGTAAAGTGCAAATGACAATTAATGTTGATCGTAATGTTGTGAATGTTGGTGATGTTAGAATTATAATGCAAGATGTTATGTGAGGACCTTAATTGGAGAGAGGCATGCTCTAGAGTTAAAGAAAAACTTAATTTTCTTAAGTGCCCTAGATTTAGTTGGGTGTTGGTATACTCAAGAATGTGGATTTCTAAAGGTTGTTCAATGTGTCTTGGTGGTAATGAGAGAAATCAAGTATAGTTGCCTGTATGAGCTTCATAGAGAGAGATAATGATGGATCTCACCATAGAAATGTTGGATGCATGTGTTCGATAGTCTCAATTGTGGCATATAAGTTTGGGGCACACTAGTGAGAGAAGCTTGAAGATTTCGAGTGAAAGGAATTGTTATATGGTTATGCAGATGATAAACCGGATTTATGTAGGTGATGTGACTTACACAAAAAGCAAAAGTGCAATCGATACAATTTTTAGAGAAATCATGAATATTGCAAAGTTGATTCACTTATATGTCACAGGTTGTCACGATTTCCTTTGAGAAAAATTGATAAATTTATGACAATAATTGTGGATGACTACTCGAGGAGGACCTTATTGTTTGTGTTTGGTCACAAGTTTGATGATGTTGTCAAGATCTTGTAGTTGAGAACTTTCATTGAAAGAGAAACTAGTAAGAAGATCAAGCATGTGTGGACTAACAATAATATGGAGTTCTGGTCACAACTGTGAAATGAATTCTACATGAAGGAAGACATATTGAGGTATCGCACTAGTACTAGTGAACCACAATAGGTTGTGAGTATATCAATAAAACATTAATGGAGACGACTCATTTTCTAGTGCTTGGATAGCTGGGAAATTCCTAGTAGATGTGCCTAGTACGATGAGTTACCTAGTGGATAGGTTTTCATTAACCACAATCGGATGCTTGACTCGTAATGAAGCGTAGTCGGCTAACATTACTGATTATTTTATTGTTAGAGCATTTGGTCTATCATGTTATGTTCAAGTAAATGTTGGTGACCTCGATAGAAGGGCAAGAAAGTGCTAATTCCTAGTTTATGCAAAAATTAAATTCATATGTTATCGGCGGAGGAGTTACATTTGATGAGTCTCTAATGTTGCTGGGTAAAAAGTGTTTATGGTAGTGTTTATAAAAAGACTCGAACGGTGTTTAGTTTCAAGGTAAAGTTATGACCATAAACTCCTGAGGCAATGGGTAGTAGTGGAGTAATCAACATGGATGGTGCTTATAGTGAGCTGGAGCTAATAGTGCCTATAGTTGCTGTAACTATTGAGTTTAATGAGGTTCGTGCTCGATCTCCTAATAGATATAGATGCAAAGATGGTTTTCCTTTTTTTAATCTACTTGCGTTAGAAAATCCTTGTAGAGCGATTAATGATGTAGGTTAAGTTAATGTTAGATGAGGTCAATGTTCCGCGAAGTTCAATATGGCTTTGATTTAGAAGTTATCTATATTGGTTGAGTCCACAAGGATTGTAAGAAAGTAGAAATGAAGTTGAGATTTCAATGTAATTATTGTGACTTGACTTAAATGTCGAACTTAAGTAGAGATTGTTGAGAACATGGCTTGAGTTTGAACCCAGGAAGGAAGCTTGATACAATTAGATTTCCTAACTTGAGCAGACTTTCCATGTGGAATCCATTTTTTTATATTATATAATATAAGAAGCAAATTTTCTTCAAGAATAGTATCATAGATGAGCATTTGGCCATGACAATCAATTGGACGGCGTGCTCGCAAATTACATACCGAGTGTTTGAAGCAATGAAAATCGCATGCTAAGCTTTTATATTCATCAATAAAATTGAGAAATAATTTCGTGAGGAATTGTGATTGATAAATACTATATAAGTTAGGAGTAATTAGAGGTTGGGATAAATTGAGAGTGTTTTAGTGATTTGAACGTGAGGAATTGTTTATTATATTCAGTTATCTATTTTTTGCAATGCTTTTAATTTTAGAAAAGAATAACTTTGTAGTTGATGAAATACAAGTAAATAAATCTCAACCATCTGTTGAAAAATCTTTAGTATTTCTATTTGAAACCTCATAGAAAATCAATCTAGAAATAGATCACAAATGTTGCTATTAATGTCCTTTAATGATGTTAGACTTCAGGGTAGACATAGATTCCAAATTGAAAATAGGATCCGAAGTTAATGCGGGTGCAGGGTTTCTATTCATAGAGAGTCACTCCACTTTAATAGAACCAAAGGGGTTGCACTGAGCTAAGGATGCATTTAGTTTGACTTTTGAGAAGTCTTTGAGAAAATATAAAGGCATTTAAGGGGTTTTTCGAAATGTAAGTAGACTTTGGTAAGTTGTAATATGAAAATACATTGAGAAACAACTTTGATTTAAGCGGTGTTTGAAAAAAAAATTACACTTTATAAAGCACTTTACTATTTTTTTTAATAAGATTCAAAACTAGTGGTGGATTAGCGACTGGTAGCCTCGTAGAGGTCAGGTGACCTTAGGCAAGCCACAACCTAGGTGACCAAAACCTTGAGTCGAGCAATTGTCAGTGATGTTAGTCAGGCTTGTGCAACTCACTACATAGCTTCACTACATAGAAAAGATGAATAGTGCTTTGAGGGAAAAATCGGAAACAAAAAAAATAGTGAGGGTTTGGAAGAATTTTTTTTTTACTAACCTTAAAGTGAGCTTTTCGAAAATGTTGAAAGCCCACCTACCTTGGGCTTTCAACTTTCACAAAGACAACATTTGGCTAAAGTGTTTGGCAAAAAAATTGCCAAACACCCCTAATTTTTCCCCTCCAAAGCCATTTAGAAAAGTGGTCCTAAAGGGAGCCTAAGTATAGTTTCTCGCTGAGTGGTATAAATGTCACTAAACATGCGGTGGGAATGAAGCCTTAGGGCCATAACTTGACAATTGCATAAATGCATTGGTTGCTGAGGGCACATCCAAAACTATATGCGAGATTTTATCCAATGAAACCGTTTCCCTATAAAATGTGGACAAAGCCCCTTTCAAAATGTAAATCTATATAGAAATCAGCAAAACGTACGAAGGGTCCTTTGTTAATTTTTAGATAGGAAACGCAAGCCGACGATAAAATTAAAGATACGAAGATTAGAGATAATCATGACCGGCTATGTAAAAGAGTACTGAAATGCAAGATAACAAGAATATAAAATTGACCAAATGGTGTTCATTGATTGATTGATGGTCCTTTGCTCAAATCACAATTCCAAAACTTACAGCCACCAATGATTAATGACAATTAAAAAAAAAGGAAATAATATTCTACTCGACTCTTAGAATTTAACATGTATTTTACAAATGGTTATCAAAAGATCTCTAGTCAATGATCAAGGCCTTATCACTCACCCCGTGTCGACAATTTCTTTTGTAACTCACAACTCCACTTCCTTACGGTTATAACAATCCGTGTTTCTCAGCCACTATGATCAATGGCTTTGAGATTTACGACACCCCGATTTGACAATCGTGATGGCTTCATGATTGAATGGGTCATCATCATTGTAGCCGAGATTGTTTGTTTCGTCACTTGAACATTTATCTTGTTCTTAATCCATCAATCTTCATTAACTGAACCAAGTCTCATTTACTACCGTTCATGGCTCAACACCTAGTACGATCATATCTCGTTCGGTCTCTCAGGGACTTAGGGCAATTTTTTGTGTCAACAGAAGGAATCCCACCGATAGTCATAAACAACAAGACTGCCATCAACAATGACGTAAATTAACTTGAGAGAGGGAAAGAGAGAAAGAGAGACATTATTGTTGTGCGAGGTTTAGATTTTCTTCTCATTGTAACCCGACTATGCTAATTCATAACAAAAACGTGGGTTAGATGTCAGTATATTTCATTGTCCAATAAGGGCAAAGAACATGATTATTAAAGCAAATCCAACTTTTCTCGAAAGAGCAATACATGTGAAATTTAGAAAGTTCAACGGCAGCACTTGCATCCACTAATTATAATTGAAGCGGCATCCCTGATTGTAGTTGCAGAAATATACAGATGATGAAGAAGACAAAATCGTTTGGCAAGATTTACAACTGTTTTCTCCCATTGATCTGTTCTTTTCTCCCCTCCGGCCCCTTTAAATCCTACATTGTTTCTCCGACTTTCTGCACGAAATGTTTTGTTTATCAGCATTCGTTCTAACTAGGATCCCACATTACCATAGAACCGATTCATCAGAACGACAAACTCAACAAAGAGTAAAACGGATCATCTTATTTTTTTTCTCAAGCTATGAAATTAGTTCAACGAACTTATTTTGTTTGTTTGTTTGCATGTTAAGTACTGGCCTTCAGATCATTTATATCCTTGAGCACCATCATGAAAATTCAAAACCAGATTCTTTACTAACATTTTCTCTTCTGTCACGGTAGGATTCTGATCGCCATAATTCTTCTTCTTTGTTCGGCCAACTTTCACGTCATGTTTCTTGAGAAATTGTGTCCTTCACCGCCATTCGAGACAGACCAGAAACTTTTGATGCAGATGAAGGGTTTTAACTATTGAAAAAGGTTCTACTTACGGTACGGTGGAACATCAAACGAGTATTTCCTCGAACGTTAAAAATCACAGTTGATATTCTGAAAATCTTGTCATGTATGCATGTGGGGCGTTTTATTCGAAACGTATCCAAATATATCGCAAATCTCGGAAGGATTCATAGTCACCGTTGATGTTCTAGAGTCATTATTTTCCCTTGTACGGAGTCATACGGACCACAAGCATACGAAGGGATCACGTGCAGAAAAGCAGTACACACGCCACTTGGTTCTCCCATGTCCGTATTCATACAAACCCCAATCATATGAAGGCGACACATGCATAAGTAATATCCAAGGGCCCGGCAAGATCCTATCACCCCGCCCAGTCCCAGATGCTTTCTGCATCGAAGGAGAGTCCGCTCCAACAATCCAACCATGCCTCCGTCGTCTCCGAACGCAGCTGAAAGTCATCATCGATCCAGGGGCTTCTGTTTGGAGGCACGTCGTGGACGCGCGGCTCCCGGGACTTGTTCAGCTCCCTATAGGCTTCGACCCCCAAGGAAGAGAAGTTCTTGGAGATGTTCCGAGGGCGAGGCCTTATGACTTCAACTTTTACCAAATCTTGGGGTTTCTCGTTCTCCGGCTTCCCTTGGCAAGTCATCAATTTCCGTAGATGGGTGTTCCAATAGTTCTTCACGTCATTCGCAGTTCGACCCGGGAGTCTCCGAGCAATTAGGGACCACCTGCATCAATAATTTCGACTAAACGAAATGTTAAATTATGAGGAAAGATATCGAAAATAATTTCTATATGGTACTCACTTGAGTGTCATAACTTTTTTTTCGATCACAAAATTATCGTAATTTCTCGAAAATGTTTATTTGATGAGTATTGAAACTTTCGACTAATCGTTTGAATGCCATAACTTCTAAAAAATATTCACCCAAATACCCAATCCAATATGGCATAACACTTGTGATGAATATTTTTAGAAAATTATGACACTCAAGTGATCCATAAATAAACGAATCAATCCAAAGTAGTGATTTCTTTTTGTTTCCATAAGTGTTCAATCCTGACAAAATAGGGGTTTCCATCGTGGGAATGGCCAATTGATGTCAACAGTCAAGGAATGGGAATTTTCATAAGCTCTCTCCAATCTACGAACTGTTATAAATGAGTTGCGAACAAGTAGTTTCTTTCTCTTCTAATATATTTGAAGTACGCACAATTAACACCTTTATGTTAAATTCTATAAATTTCCGTCTATTCACCTATTATTACTTTTAAATGTGGAAAAATGGCCCTTCAGAGCCATAACTAATCAATAAGTTGGTGCGTGATTTTAATCCATATCAAATGCAACTATGCTAGTGAAGTTGATAAAATGACTAAGATTTAGGGTCTGTTGGGTAAACTAAAAATTTTAAGTGCCGAATTTTAAATGTTAATAATCTTTAATAATGGAAATGGAATTAATATTTGCTTGATGATAATTAAAAATTGACAGCTGAATATCATTAAGCTCTTACCAACATAGAAAAAAGAGGACTGTTGTTAGGTTAAATCAATATATTAAGCAAGATTCCGATTTTCATAAATTGATTTTCTATTGATTGAATTTAAGTAATCACGTACTGAGCATGCGGCCCATTATGCTTTGCCTCCCTATCCAAAGATGTAGTTATTTTAATTGCTAGATGATAGTTTAATTCCTGCTCTCTCGTTCTTTTTTTGGCCCAAAGAATGAAATGCATGTTTGTGATCGAATTCAAGCTTCTGTTGTTCAGTCTACCTTTCTTTGGACTACATAAACAGAATAGACGTCAGACAAATAATCTCTCTGAGTTTCTTATACCCGTAACCATGATCGGGAGTGACTAGATGTAAGAACAATACATGAACAACCATGCAGTTAGTAAGCAATCCCTCCCCAAGTCGACGACGGCTGATGAGAACCATTACTGGCACTCAGTTAATGTTGTCCGAAGAAATAGGTAGGGGAGCTAGAGAGAGACTCTATCTTCACATGTGAGCAAGTGTCAAAGAATGTGCGATATGCACTAGGGGTCACAGTCATGTATATCGCTGGGAATGAAAACAGGAGGCTAGTGATTTCATATTACACACTCATCATTGAATGTCATAAAATGCCGCTAGATTGCATGAAGATATAGAACAAAAAAAAAAAACACAAAGATTTGCTCTAAATTTTAAATTTGACTTCACTTGCAACCTAACCTGCATATCCTAAAATCTAGAACCGAACCGATTCCCACTGATTGGGTTCTCAGGTTTCTAGTTATACCATATAGTCATGGTCACCCCTAATAAATACTAAACATTATCTAGACGGTTGGATTTGAAGGGTCGCGTTTCGCTGGTTAGATCAATAACCGAACGACATGAGCTGTAGTCGGCAACTTTCGTCTCTCTCATGCGTGTGGCCCATATCTACAGATGGTTATTCATTGAACATTTCCGAAATAGTGACTCTTGTATGGACTTTATCGGGGTTGTATGAGCATGTCCTATCAAGCGGTTGTCATCGGAGACAAGTTGCACTCCAAATGGCTATGCCTATGCACGAGTAACGTTGTCCAAACATATGCCAAAGTTGGACACTTGTCCCTTTCCAAGAAAAGTGGTCATACAAAAAAATCAAAGGGAAAATTACTAAAAAGTTGTTAAATTTATTGTACCGATACTATTCAATTCTAAATTTTTCAATTGGGCCAATTTAATTCTAGACCTTCAATTTTCCCAATATTACCTTAAAACTTTTGATGAATTGCCAAACCTTTTGATGACTTATCAGTTTAGCCCAATCGGCCAAATTTACTCGGAAATCATTGACGTGACAATTTAGTCATTGTTGATTGTCCTATGTAATACAACTGGTATTGATGTATATAACTTTTTATTTTTCTTGAATTGTTTATTACTTTCTTCTTTTCTTTTTTCCCGACCCAAGGTTGGCGAGGGCTAAAAATCGTCGCCTAATCTAGGCAAGGGCATTGCGGCCCTCACCGATCACAAGCGAAGGCCACAACGTCCTCGCCCAAATCAAGGTGAGGGCCATGACCCTCGCCCATTGGCCAGCAACGAAGTCATAGCCCTCGCTTGGATTTGGGCGAGGGTCGATGTCCTCACTTGTGGCCGACAAGGATACTTAGGCCATGGGCGAGGGCCACGATGCCTCGTCTCAACTAGGTGAGGGTCGCCGACAATGATCAGTTGGCAACTAACCCAGTGTTAGGAAAATAAAGAAAAGAAGAAAAAATAATAAATTATTTTTAAAAAAATTGTCCATATTAATATCGGCTATGTTATGTAAGACGGTTGGTACTGACTAGATTGCCACATCAACGATTTTCGATCAAAATTTGTTGCAATGACTAAATTGACAAATCGTCGAAGGTTTTATGATTAAATTGGCAAAAATTAAAAGATTTAGGACTGATTTGACAACATGTCAAAGGTTTAATATTAGATTGGCCAAATTAAAAGATTCAAGACTGAATTGGCACAAGTATAATAGGTTTAAGATTTTTATTTTTTTTAAAAGTTTTTCCTAAAATGGAATAACCTAATCCTTAACACATTTTATACATGTGGTCGTCATTTGTTTCAATCAATGCAACCCTTAATCAATTTTTGGAGGAGGAAGAGGGAGAGGCTGTTGTGAATAACGCAGGTAGGCTCAACACTATATGAGTAACTCTATTAAAATAGACAAATGCACTTCACATGTGACCTTTTCTTAGCATGTACTCGCCTGTTCCCAAGAAGTTTGTGAAGCCTGATGATCATATCGACCTCATCATCTTGGAATTTCCCTCTCTTAAAGTTGGGCTTCAGATAGTTCAACCACCTCAATCTACAGCTCTTCCTGCACCTATTCAAACCTACAAGCTCAAGAAATACAAACATGAGCTTAGCGATCTCTCTCTCTCTCTCTCTCTCTCTCTCTCTCTCTCTCTCTCTCTCTCTCTCTCTCTCTCTAAGTGCATGTGTATACATAGTATAGAGATGCTCTTAGTGCAAATCAATCCGTTGACATGAGTAAAATATCAATACACGTCCCCTTTTTGTCTAATTTAAAAAAAAATTGATGAAATATCATTGGAAAGCATGAAAAGTTTCACTTAAAAGAAGTCAAATTTACTCCGACTTGATATCACTATCTCAAAACTAACGAAAGACACATCCACCCATTTTAACGAATGAAAAACTTTTCACTCAAGTAAAAGTATAACGATAACACAAAATTTGGAAAAAATAAAATATTATGACACAAGAAGATTTGACACACGCAAATCCAAGTGGATTATACAGATGGGGATGCAACAAGAGAACAATGATCCCCATCACTATACAGATTTACGCGTGCACAAGTGTATGCAAATAAAAAACAAGAATAACCTTCACATACAATGATACAATACCTGCTCTCTGAGGAACTCGATGCCACTCTCCTTCTCCGTACCTCTGGACACTGCTCCTCAAGAGAACACCTTCCTCTTCCGTCCACGAACCTTTCCTCAATCCGAACGACGATCCTTTCTGCATCTCTCTTCCCTCTCCCGCTCTCTCTCTCTCTCTCTCTCTCTCTCTCTCTCTGAGGCTTTTCGTGAACAGTTTGCGGATTACGTTTTCAAGCACACTGGAAGTCCTACGTTGTCATCGGTGCTTTTAGGGGCCACCTGCCCCTTCATTTTCCACAAAAAAACGCAGATCTACATCGGTTGTCAAATACCGCGGAAGATTGCAATTCCTCTAATCGTCAATTATTGCTATACGCAACAGTACAAATGGATCTTCCGAGTTCGATATGATTCTTTCCGCGTGGTTGCGACCTTTCAGTCTGCAGGGTCGAATCTTGGAATGAGGATCTTTTCATAGAGCTAGAAAACACAAAGGGGACTTAGAACGATTTAGAAAAATCATATTTCTTTTGCAATGAAAAGAAAGATAGCGAGTACGGTACCTACTGGTCCAGCGTCCGGGCATTGTCGCAGACCACCATTTGTATGAATTGTTTCGTAACTTCCATTCTTTTAACTAGCATTCTCATTAACCAACACTAAATATCAAGATTCGATGTTTTGCATCTATATAAAATGGGTAAAATACGCACGAGACCGAGTTGCCTATTATGCTCACGCACGACTTGCTTTGATGTCACTAACCTCTTTTGCTTCTATATGAGGGCTATTGCTTTTGGCCGAAGTGTCTTATTAGTGTCCTTCCTCTTGTGAAAGCATCTTGCACAATAACGCGGTCTTTTATGCCTAGTGGTCCTAAGTATGCTTCTATTATTGTAATAGTGTGTTTATACCGCTACAATATTACCCATGGCTTCGTCTATATAATGGTTACTTCAGTAAGAAGTTAGAACAAGATTAGTGTTTTGAAAATCTCTTTTATATGCAATTCCTTAATGGCATTCTCAACAGTTTCCCTTCTTCCTCGAACTCTAATGTTAGTAAGAAGCTTAGGTTTATACTGTTAGTTCAATACAATAAGTCGGTTCTACAAATATAACCTTCATTCACCACTCTATCGATCTAGGGAATTAGAAAGCTTCCGAAACTTGATAGCCTTATAAAATAGATTAATCATTTATGAAGATTAAGAGGCAGTTCCATTGAAAGGTTGAGAGAAGGGCCATGTGTTGTGAGATAGCATAAGCATCTCAGGAATCATTAGCTTATGCTGTAGCCCCATCATGGTATCAAAGACAGCTTCATTTAGATTGGGCTAAGATTATAACTCTGTGAATTAAAAGGTGTCTATACTAAGAGAAAGATCCATTTCGTCATGACTGAATCTATGAAAATTCCACCCCTATATGTGTCAATGCCCTTGTTATTTAGACTCTTCAATTCCCTTATATAAATCAAATTCCTCTAAGATTGATTATTTTTTATAAGGTTTTCTACCTCAATGAAGATGAGAAGATTACCACTTCTCAACTTTCTCTTGAAATCCTTATTCCCCCTTTGACAAGCCTACTTCCTTCTCTCCCATCAAATCCATCAAAAAAATGATCCACCACACTCCAAAGGAAGTTAAAAAAAATTCAGTGAACCAATACCTTTTTTTTATTATTATAAAAAACCAATACCTCATTTCAACTTGTTAAATTGTGTCTCAAATTTAAGCCTTTCAATTAAACATGGCCCATAACATACAAATAAATGAGGTCCAAGTTGGACTTTCGTGAAATCTTAGAGTTGGTTATTTTTTCCTGCCAACATTAATCCTATCTGCTTGTGTAGAAGAAAGAAGCATTATAAGGGTTCTAACATTAATGTCTTTAACTGTGACAAACTGCTCATGGGCTTCATTTAAGTTTGGACGTAGGAGAGAGATTTGTTCTTCAGTCACAAATCATATGAGAAATATGTTTTTATTGAAAACAAATGAGATGGTATATTTTTTACGAGGTGGCAGCGGAGACGACAACTCCCGTCAGACGCCTTAGACATTTAGACCATGACATTAATTGAAGAGGGTCCACCGGCAATGATGGAGACACCTTACTTTGCTACTATGAAAGGAGTGTAGCTCTCAGAAGACACGAAGAGGAAAGCCATTAACGATAAAAGGAAAAGTCCAAATCATTATTTTACTGGAGTGGTCTCTTGGTCTTTGTGTTATCTTCTGCTTTCTTCTATTTATCCAATTAGAAGGTACCCCCCCCCCTCCTCTCCGGTGGATCGGGAGATTTGTGCAGAAAACACCGTGGACATAAGGTGTAATTTTAAAATTAAAAAAAAAATACTCGAATATAGGAGAGATTATTATCATGTAATTCTTTGATTAATTAGTAAATTATTTGTAGTTGGCTCTCTCTAGGATCAAATCATATAAATCTCTTGCATCTTTTATTAGTCTTTGATTAATTAGTGAATTAATAAGGAGATTTGTTTTAAAAACACTGTGGACATAAGGTGTAATTTTAAAATTAAAAAAAAATTACTTGAGTTTATGAGAGATTGTTATCGTGTAATTCTATCATTATTAGTGAATTATTTGCAATTTGCTCGCTTTATAGATGCAGATATCGATACTTGGATCGAATCATATAAATTTCTTGTATCTTTTATTATTCCTCCTTTTATATCTCTCTTCATTTCTGTCGGTCATAATATTAAGATTCTGGCAGCTTCCACGTTAAAATATTTCAACAATTGGAATTCAAGTTGAGGTTTTGCAATTATGTTTGGAGGGAAAGTAGAAATTGAGAAATCTAACGAAAGAAATAACTTTGGGTTGTGGAGCACTAATATATGTGTACTATTAACAACCTAAGGTTTAGCCAAGGCGTTGGATGGCAATGATAAGTTGCCGAAAGCAATGAAACATACCAATAAAAATGAGCAAATGGAGAGGGTGAAGTGTATAATCTTGTTGAACCTATAGGATGAGTTGTTAATAGAGATGGCTAAAGAGAAGCATGCTACATATTTGTTGGTAAAACTTCAAGCCCTCTATATAACAAAGGGTTTGAATAATTGCCAATATTTGTTGAAGATGATTGTTCAGTTCCAGTATGCTGAAGATACATCTATCATAGTCCACTTAAAGAAGATGAGTAGGTACTAGATTATATAAGTTCCTATCACATGACTCCTTATAGGAACTAACTCACTACTTACAATACTACAAATGGTAATTGAGTTCTTATGGGGAACAACACAGCTTGTTCGTCTGTGGAAATAGGGATAGTCTGAATGTGGATGTACAATGGCGTAGAGCACACATTGACATATGTGAGGCATGTGATGGAGCTTAATAAGAACCTTATTTCTTTACGGATACCGATGACATTGGTGCAAGTACACCACTGAGGGTGGAGTGTTAAAGATCTCTTGAGGTACCATAATAATGATGAATGGAAAAAAAAAAGGTGATTTTCTCTCATTTACTAGAAAAAAAAATAATGACAAGTTCTAGTGAAGTTTCATCAAGTGACTCAAACAAAGTTGACTCAATTATAGCATTTGCGGTTGGGGCACATGAATAAGACAGGTGTGACAATGCTGAGTGGGAAGGGGGTTGTTGAAAGGTCATAAGACAAGGAAGCTGGACCTATGAGAGCAGTACATCTCTGAAAAGTAGTATAGGATAAAATTCAGTACAACTAATCATTCAACTAAGCAACCAATTCAAACGTCTAGGGTTGCCTCTATTGTTTTATTTTAAAGGAGGTGCCCAACATAGGTTGACATTCATCGACAATTTTTCAAAAAAGGTGTGGGTATACTTCCTAAAGCACAAATTTGAGATGCTTAATTAGTTTAAGAAATTTAAGAAATGTATTAAAAAGCAGTCAACTAGATAGATCAAGTACCTAAGCAATGGCATGGATTTCTATGGTAATGATTTTACCAAATTTTGTTAGGAAGGAGATTGTGAGACACCGCACAATTCCCGAGACATCACAGTAGAATGGTGTTGTTGAACGAAAGAGCAGAACTCTACTTGAGCATGCTTGGTGCGTGCTTTTGCATGCAGGATATACAAGTAATTTTGGGACAAAGTGATGAACATGATCTTTTACCTAGTTAATCAATATGTATCATCTACTATCAAGTCGGAGAATCCTAAGGAAGCATGGTTGAGGAAACCTATTAACTGAATTACAAGTATTCAAATTTCCTACATATGCTCATACAAGTGATGGTAAACTTGAGCAGAGATTAAAGAAGTGCATATTTATGGTTTATGCACAAGAGGTGAAAGGCTACTAGCTGTGGTGCACATATTCCATATCACTTGGTTTCCAATAATTAGAGACATTATCTTCATTGAAATTGCTATGCTTCGAAAGATGAATTTGAGACTCAACTAGCAAAGCAAATGGATCATGATGTCAGTAGGGAGGTTGAGTTTCAAGTGGAGCCTCTAGAGACCTTAGAGGTAATGGAGACTAAGACTGCAAGTCGGTGATACAAAACAACTAATAGAGCCACATCATAGTATAGCCATGAGCACACAAAGAATGTAATTTAAACCACTGGTAAGTTACTATTATTCTTATATTACTTATGTATCGAATGTAGGTGATGAGGTAGAGACAAATGAGCCATTGGTTAACTCTGAGGTGATGGTTGGTGTTGAGTCATCTCAGTGGCTAGAAGCTTTGAGCAAAGAGATTGAATCACTCCATCAGAATTAGACATGTGAATTCATCAAACTACCCAAAATATAGAAGATTGTCGAGTGCAAATTAGTCTACAAATGAAATGAGGGAAATCCCGTTGTTGATGTAGTGAAATATAAGGCAAGACTTGTTGCAAAGTGGTGTACTTAGCAAGAGGGCATTAACTAAAATAATGGGTTCTATCTTTTGTAAGACATAATTTCTATTCGAGTATTACTTGGTTCATTTGCTGGACAATATCTCAAGTTGGAGCAACTAGATGTGATTCCTCATAATTTCTCCAATAGTGGCTCCAACAAGTATATATGCACCTCCACTTTGATGCTATTAACCTTGCAGTTAACTTTCATGGTCATAAAGGTCTCTCGGTAGTGGCCCGTGTAGCACGACTTTACACTTGGTTTCTTGACTACCAACATGCATGTATTATAACAATTGAAACCACTTACAATGCCAGCACAATATTTGTAACACTATTTTCGAACCTTTATATGGCTCTTTCAAACCTCGTTTAGGCAATTCTTTGAATGTCCAGATACAAATCACTCTAGCCCCCTAAACTCCCGACTTTGTTATGCAACCCTTCATCATTAGATGGTGTCCAAAGTCCTAAATCATGCCCTTGATTGGCTCCTTCAAGAGCAGAAGATGCTACTTTGATCTCTGTAGATAATAATCAGCCAACTTCGTGCATTCATGTTCTGAGGTAGATGTTGGATGTATGCCCTAAAGCTAATATGTAATAGTTACATATTAGGGATTTCAGTTGTACTTTCATCATTATTATTTAATTAATGGCAATGACATATTCATTCATTTGTCCAATTGTTTTATATTTATGAATGATTCCATAAGATCAGTTGCAACTAGACCTATTCTTGAGACGTTGAGAATATATGTGACGGGTTCAAAGTTAGATTGAATCTTTAAATCGTTCCCGGTCGATGGATTATTGAGTGGATATTAATAATCCTGTTGAGACCGATGTGTTCTTAACTTCACCACTAAGTATTGGATACTTAAGGGAATGATGAGTCACAAGTCATTGGGTATTGTGATGCATGAGTTAAGAACACATGTGTTTGTATTAGACAATATCACTGAACATGACGATATGGAACGATTAGCGACATGGAAGCTTTTAGCGTGGTCAATGTCTAATTGTTCATACTTTGGTCTTGTGTAAATAATCCTTAGACCTGAGGCATAGTATTAACTTGTATGTCGAACAACTATGGTTCACGGGTGCACATAATGTCAGGTCGTTGGTCCGTCTCTATACTTGATGGTCATAGTTTGTTCATATACGAAGTTACACATGTGCGCAATATGGAATCTGTCTCCTTGTTATATGCAAGGTATGATATTAATGTCCTATGCGATCTAATTGTGACACTGCATTGAAATCCTCGGCCGAAGTTGTAACCGAGAATAAATTGTTTATGTCTTGAATAAAATGCATGTCAATTAGATTTGTGCATATGATCGAATTAATGACTTAACAAATATTCCATGGTCTTTGTTTGATCGGGACATAGTAAGACAGATGGATTGAATTACACTGTAGCCAAAGCTGACAGGTTCATTATGTTCTTAAAGCATTCACACTATCTGGGTAGCCATGACATATTGCTAGATGTCAATCATGGCTTGTGAGACCCAAAGATTAATCGGGACAATTAATTCTTTTGAGAATACTAATGTGTTAGTACAAGTCTTACTACCAGCTTAGTGATGGACCTAGGGATGTCACACACCATAAACAATTAGGATTACGTGGAACAAGATAGAAATATTATTGCAAATGTGTTTGCAATTACTACAATCGAATTGAGTCGATTTGAAATTAAATTAAATAAGATTTAATTTAATTTGTATTATAGTCACGAGCCTACTTACATATGATGCACACGCATGCCCAAAGTGGATACATGTTAATGTATTTCAATTGTACATATAAAGATTATGTTCTTTTTATTTTTAAGGGGATGGATTAATAATTTATTTATTCATTTAATTAATTAATTGATTAATTAAAGTGGAAATGGTCAGCAATTTTTGCTGACCATTTCACACGAATTCGTGCACATGCACGCATTTGTTGGCGCATGGATGGTCCGCAACCGCCGACCATCATGCACGAAATCGTGCTTGAACGGTCAGCGGTTGCTGACCGTTCCATTCATGCACGATCGTCTCGTTCGTGCATGAAAGATGAGGATTAGCAACGGTTGCTGATCCCACGATCGGCAACTGTTGCTGATTCGTTGAAGCTTTAAAATAAAAATGAATTGCCGCAAAAGGTCGTGAGGGGGATAAGTGCTCGTCGCCGAAAAGAGAGAAAAACCATGTGCGTGTGTTTTGTGTCCGAGAGACGCGAAAACGAAAAGGAATTCTCTCTCGTTCGGGCCGTGACTATAATACATCAAGGATACGACGGATCGTCTCCACGAGATTGCCAGCACGATCAAAGTGGTGAATATCCGAAAGTTCTCTCTTTTGTTCGATGTCCATTATTGGTGTGTCTGAACTAGAGGTCCGACGTTTGTGGGGCTCGAACTGTAGAACATCCGAACCAATTCGTTTAAAGCACGCTTTGAGAGGTAATTCCTGTAACTCTCTTTTAATATTCAGATTTTTGATTAAAACACACGAACAACGCCTTAGGAGAATCATGTATAAAATATATCTTTATTTCCGTTGCGTTCTTTTTGTTAATTTTTCTTATACATCATTCATGAAACCCCAATAGTAGATCCCTCATTTATACTCGATTAAGCTTCTCTAAGACACTTGAATGATTGACTTTGTATGAGAAGCTTAACTAGAATATCTTGAGAGTTTACTCTTTAGAATCTAAATTCACTAAGAAGAAAGAGTGCAACATGTTCATTAAATTTGACTATTCAAAGGAAAAAGGATGAAACCCTTATTCTTCCATTTGTCCTAGCATTTTGATGATGCAGCTATGCATCCCACAAGATGAAGTTGAACGAGAAAGACTTGGAATAGAGTCTTTCAATTTTGAAGTAGATCCTCTTGTCTACTTCAAAAACCCTCATACAGGTAATTGCTATTAGGACGTAGAGTAGCAATGCAAACATTATCTAGCCCTTTTAGAAGACGGAGATGTAAGGCCTTCTGAAAAAGAAGAAGAAATTCTTCTAATGTGAATAGGAATTCTTGAAAATAATTATTTAAAAGTAAGCCTGAATTTTTCTAAAAACAATAAGTTCTTTCATCTAAGTTATAAAAGGAAAAAGAAAAATTTAGATGTTAATAAGACTTTCCTACATTTAAGTTGCCAAAAGAAAAGTACAAATTAAAGAGAAAAATTACATGTTTAAAAGTGTTGCATGGCGCATTTTTATTATATTTTGTATAGAGATTATTGTGCATATTTTAGTGAGTCTCTAATTGATATGCATATACTATATATAAATTGTTATGGCAGATGCAGAAACTAAAATGAAATTGAAATTGAGAAGAATAAAAGAACGTCTAATTTACGTAGAAACCCTTGCGAGAAAAACTATGGGGGGAGGAGAAGCGAAATCCATTATAGAATTTCAAGGATTACAAAAGGTGACTTTGAAAAACTAAGACTTTTTCGGTCGCAACTTCTTGACCTAATAACTTGAGAAAAATAATATTTATATTGTCCCCAAGCCCTAACATTGCCCCAAGCCCATAAAAAAAAAATCAAGACATACTAAGCAAATTTCCACATTGGCGTGAATTCTACATAAGTAACAAACAATCTTCTCCTCCTATTAGAGTGAAACTTAGTTGTAGCAAACATTAACCAAAATCAAGCAATGCTTGAATTTGGCAATAGACAAAGGCTTCGTCAACATATTAGCCGGATTGTTTTCTGTATCAATTTTCAAGACATTAATATAGCCATCAGCAAGAATGTCTCGGATAAAATGATATCGTACATCAATGTGCTCTATCCTCTTATGATACATCTAGTCTTTAGTAAGATGTATAGATCTCTGACTATCACAATGGACAACAATCACACCATGATTCATATTGAACTCTTCAATAAGCCTTTTAACCATATGACCTCTTTATCTACCTCTACAATAGACAAATACTTTGCTTCTGTAGTAGACAAAGCAATTGCATGTTGCCAAGTAGCTTTCCAACTGACTACACAACCTCCAATAATAAAGATGTACCTAGTCAAAGACCTCCTCTTATCAAGGTCGCCAATATAATCATAATCAACATATCCTATCAGAATGTCACTAGTTTTCTCAAACTCTAAACCAAAATCAAAAGTACCCTTCAAATATTTCAACATTCACTTCATAGCTTGCCAATGAATTTTGCCTAGGTATGATAAATATCTACTTATCATGCTAACATCATGTGAAATGTCTGGTCAAGTACAAACCATGACATACATAATGCTACCAATTACACTAGAGTATGGAACATGTGGCATATATTTGAGGTCATCATCTCTTTGTGGACATAAACGAGTTGATAATCTAAAATATAGCAAGACGAGTACTTATTAGTTTAGTATCTTTCATGCCAAAACAATCTAACACCTTTTTAATGTAGCTTTTTTAGGAGAGATATAATTTTTCTCTTTTTCGATCTCACTGAATTTCGATGCTTGGGATTTTTTTCATTGCACCTAATTCCTTCATCTCAAATTCAATGCTCAACTATGCCTTCAAATTATGTATATCAAATTTATTTTTTGCTGCAATCAACATGTCATCAACATATAATAACTAATAAATAAAAAAAACCACTTGAAAGTTTGTGCAAATATACATAGCTATCATATTTGCTCCTATAATAGCCAATTTGCACCTTAAACGAACCAAACCTTTTATTCTATTGTCTAGGCGATTGCTTCAAACCATATATAGACTTTTTTAATAGACAAACATGATCTTCATTTCCTTCAAATTGCAAACCCTCTAGTTGACCCATATAGATTTTCTTTTCAAGTTCACCACACAAGAAAGCTGTTTTCATATTGAGTTGTTTCACCTCTAAATCATGCATAGCAATTAACGCAAGCAAAACCTGAATAGAGCTATGTTTAACGACAAGTGAGAACACTTCATTAAAATCAACTCCCTCAATTTGACTATAGACTTTAACAACTAGACAAACTTTGAACTTTATGTTTTCAACTCCAAGAGTACCTTCATTTCTTTTGAAAACCCATTTACAACCTACAATTTTCTTTTCTTTTGGTGGCTTGACAAGCTCCCAAGTTTAATTCTTTTCAAGAGATTCTATCCTTTGTTCATAGCAATTGACCACTTTGCTGAACTTTTTGAAGAGCCGGCTTCTCTGTAGGTTTTAGGTTCACTATACTCTATTGACTCTACAATGGAAAGAGCATAAGCAACAAAATCTAAGAATCCATATTTCTATGGAGGTTTCACTATCATTCTTGGTCTATCTCTGACAATAGAATATTGTTCCTCTTTAGGTTTTTCAAACTCAATATTATCAAGATAACTGAATTGGTTGCAAAGAAATTATTTCAAGCTCTACTTTCTTTGCAACACTTTCCGAATTTTCATCACAAGAAATAGACTATTCTTTCTTAGGATGAAACATAGTAGACTCATCAAAAGTAATATTTTTGCTGATAATAATCTTAGATAAATTAGCACACCAAAATTTATAAACTTTTACACCAAAAGCATAACCAAGAATGATGCATTTTTTTTGCTCTAGGCTCTCATTTGCCTTTATTAACATGTGCATATGCTAAAAATCCAATACTCGAAAAGAATAATAATCAGCAGGTTTACCTGACCAAACCTCCTCAAGTGTCTTGCACTCAATAGATGTGCAAGGAGAATGATTTATCAACCAAGCAGCTATATTGACAGCTTTAGCCTAAAACTTCTTACCTAAACCAGCGTTAGACAATAGACATCTAGTCTTTTCTATTAAGATTCTGCACGTGTGTTATGCAATACCATTCTATTGTAGTGTATTCACTGTTGTATAATGCCTCATAATACCTTCAACTTTGTAAAACTCATTAAACTTACCTCCACAAAATTCCAACATATTACTTAAAAGAGTGATGCAAAGTCAATAAAGAACATTAATGACTAGGTCTCGGGAGATTCATTAAGCATTACAATAGAGTAATATTGCAATTTTCTATATCTTGACCAGGATCGTGATTCTCACAGCCAACGCCTTCAGATCAAATATTTCTTCCATCCAATATGTTTAACAAATCTCGCCCTGACGGCACTCATTAGCATTGGTAAAAATAATTTTTGCCTTCTAAAAACTCCACTTTTCCCGGGTCATTGAATGAATAAAAGGCACGCATTGATCACAACTAGCTTCCTAATTCAGTATAGTACAATACCAATTCTCGAAACTGATCCATGCCGTTCCAAATTATGAAAAGATTAAGAAAGGATATGATACTCGCAAGATCATAGATTCACCCGAATGGCAGGAGGGAAAATAAATTCCTATAACAAACTTCTTGGTTAGTACATGAAAAGCCTACAAGAACTGCCAAGGGCCGGTGGCCACCATCATGCAAGTACATTGGCATTTGTTACCTAACATAAATCAATCAGTAATCTACAAAGGGCAACTTCTGCCTAGGTGCTCATGAACGCCACCATTAAGTACAGAAGCTCTGTTTCTAATAGCAATGGCAAAGACAGAAGCTATTTCCATGTCAAACTTCAATCTTCCAGATGGTTAGTCCAAGCAACGCTGTCTGGTAAGGAATGTAACCTGCCCTGCGGTGCAGCGAATCTACCGAACCACATTCCTCACCCCCGAAGCGACAAACTATGCAAAACAAAGTGACGCAAGATGCGGAATCTTGTCCTGGACAGTTTGTCAGGATCATCTGGCCTTCAGTTCCTTTTGCTTTAGCAAGGAGCGATTCACGGTGCATACCCACTACTGCAAGAGCCATGCCCTACCTTTCACGACTAGACAATCTTGATGCAAATGCGAGGTGGCTGTAGCAGCAGAAGATGTGGACACAGCTTCTTCGTTCTGATGCAAGTTATATGTATCTATCTCGCGCAAGCCTGCTGCTTCTGAGATTTGAGCCTTCACTTCTCGGAAACTCTCCTCTGATAGGGAAACCTCCGCAAGGAGTCTCCATGCATAGTGTTGGAGATATGATCGAAGATTCTCATTCTGGCACTGATTCTAATTATGGAGTAAATCCGTGATTTTCTTGATGTATAGGAAAGATATAATCCTTTACATATTCTCTGTATATTTACTGTACATTATTTCCTATTTTCCTTTCATCTTTTAGATTACAAATAGGACCAATGTAATTGTACAAACAATCAATGAACAGAGAAAATGTTCTCTCGCCTCTTATCCCTTTTCTGTCATGGTATCAGAGCTTCCTTCCTAGCCTAGCTTCCACATTCATTGAATTGCCTTTGGTTTCTTTTCTGAGCTGTTGTTGCAAGTCCCTATTCTACAAAACAAATCAGTAAACCGAGTAGGAATTCTTATTTATTGATACCATGGCAAAAGACAAAGATATCGAGACTCCCCAGGACCAAACCCCAGCTTCATCAGAACAGATCAATCCAATTCAAGAAAGGGAGAATCCTCCTGTTCAACATCTCGATGGTGCGGGAAACTCAACCGGTTTTCCCTCTGTTCTAACTTTGGCCTCTGGCCCAATACAGTGGCCCCTGATCCCCTGGTATCCTGTCCAAGGAAAATGGACTACCGGTGCAGAATATGGATGGGCCCTGTCATACCTGAAAGAGACCGACCGAGGAGATAGGTCGGGTCACGGACCCGAATACCCACCCAGTCAAGAGGGTTATAGACCTGGATTCATGCCGGGTCCAAATCCTTACCCGAATGTTGGACCTGGTTTTCTGCCGTATCCTTTTCCGATCATCGGTGGTGGCGGATGCCTTGAGCCCGGCGACCCACTTTATACGCCGTCGGTCGATGGGCCGGAACTCCGTCTCATCAGCCAGCAGCTTACGGGACCAAAGAACTATAGCTCCCGGGCTCGGGACCTCCGTCGAGCCCTCATCACGAAAGATAAAGAAGTTTTCATTGACGGCACCTTACCTTTTCCGACGAACGAGTGGCAATAGCAGCACCGGTGACGGTGCAACCAGCTGGTCTGTACATGGATCGGACATTGCTTGACATTTGAAGTCGCGGCTAGCCTCCCTCCAACAGAAGATTTATAGAAGATCTAGGATAATATACGAGAGATGTACGGAAAGTTAGATCGGGCAAAATTATTTACAATAACTCAAGCCTTGTCCGAATTAAAGTAGAACAACCTTTCGGTCACTACATGCTTCAATCGGTTGTTGGCGTTATGGAAGGAACTCGAAACCGCCAAAGAAAAATTGAAAGGACCAGAAGCCACCCTTCAACAATATCGTGCAATGAAGGAAAGAGAGAAGGCCACGAGGTTCTTACTCATCTTCAATGAATCATATTCGGCATTCTGGTCACAAATCCTCGCCTAATGTAGACACCTTACTACTAAGGGTGGGACCAAAGATGACCGAGAATGTTACTTCCTTAAAAGTTTGATTTTTGGTACAATTGAGTTGTGCTCATAAAGAGTTTTGCCAAAAAAAAGTAAAGAAAATAAAAGAAAATAAAAAACCAATTTCCCCAAATTAGATTGTTGGATGTTAAGATATCACATTTTTTAACCATTAACATCAGATCATTGGGTGTCTGGAATATATGATATGATCCAATCGATAAATTCCACCTTAAAAATCAAGTCATAAACTTTCCAACACCACAAGAAACATGGTGATTACACTTTTTGACGAAGATAATATCATAACTTTTCATCATGGCCGTCCATTTCAATTCATTCTCAAGAATATGAATTCTTAGCATTTTTCGGTGAGCAAGCTGCGTTTTTCGAAAATTTAGGTTCACAAGCTCTCCATGGGGCACGAAAACCGAGTCAAAAGTTATGTTCAATCAAATTTTTGTTAACATTTTGAAAAAAAAAAGAAACAAAGGAAAAAAAAGGAAGAAATGGTCAATATTGAATTTTTAAAAAGAGAGAAAAAGGATCCGGTGCTATGCAGCAGTGGGCCCGCGCTGGACAACGGGTGGGCTTGTGCGATGCATTGAAGGCCCGGCCCAAAGTGCCCCTTCTTCCTTGCCTGGGGCCCCTCTTGCTTGGCCCAGGGCCGTTTCGCAGTTAAACGGGCTTTTTTGGCCATTGTGCAACTTAAGTTTAGATCATGTACAAAGTTCTCCTTCATTGCGTTATAAGCTCTAATTTCTAGTTGCTACCTCTTTCGATCATTTCTTGGGGAGAGAAAATTCTGGAGATACAAGGCGAAATTCCGGCCTATCCCAGACGTGTAGATATTTGAGGAAAATCGGACAAACATCACGTGAGGATTTTCTGAATTTCCACAGTGCTAAAATTAGTATTGGAAAAGCATAAAAAAATAATTATTTATTACCATCGTTATGCTGAAATAAGATCTACAAAATTTAATAATTTTTTTACTAGATCATTGTTGTGCTTGTTAAATACGGGCACTAGATAGCAACCATTGCATGTGACCGACCCAATAGGTCAAAATACTGGACCATTGTCTAGGTGGGCCTAAAGCTGGAGAGCCGAGGGGCCCATGATAATGAACTGAGGTCCCGCACGTCATAAATTTCCCAAAATAAATCATTTCTACCCAAAATAAATCATTTCTAAAATATTATTCTTATTTTCTCTAATAATATTTTCAACAGACAAATATAATTATGTCTAAGTTGGCCAAACATTAAGCGTGTATAACCAAATGGAATGCCGTTTAGTCAATTGCATTTTACATACACATCACAACGAATACTAATAATACACTTACACATCATTTGAATCTTTATAAAACGCAAAGCATCCACGATACATGGAGTCATAAACATGTCTTCGGAGAAAAATAATAATAAAGGCATTACATCCAATATATTAGGAAATAACTTTGACAGTTGCATTTAAAGATATAATTGAAAAATGTGGGGATTGTGGGGGACGCTAATCCCTCTCCAAATCTATGTTTATCTAGTTATATTCCTGGGCAAGAATAAGATTTGCCAGGATTAGTGAATCAATTAAGACTTCGTGTCTTTTGGACTAATATAAATGAAGTCTGCCTTTGTGTCCTACTTTTTCGATAATTAAACAGGCTTAAAGCCAATCAAAGCTACACATCTAAACTCATCCACGGAGTTAGAGCACTAATTCGGTCACCTAAGATCAAAGGAAGAAAAACATGAGGAGGACAGGCTCTGATATTATAATTTGATACGCTTCTAAAAGAGAAATACCCAAATTAGAGGAAAGTTTTTCTTTCCTCACCCTAAGGAATGCCCTGTTTTTTTTTAAGTCCTAAAGTTCAGACGTAGTAGTTTAAGGACGTACTAAGGTCCCAAAAAAAAAAAAATCAATATGATAATTTGAGACAATTCTAGAAGAGAAATTTCTAGCCAGTCCACACATGCATTAGCTTCCTTGTATGGACGACGGATAATGACTTCCCCACACAGATTAACCATCTTAAAGATCTGCACAAGCAAACTCTCTTGAATTTCAACTTGTTGCTACCATCAAAGATTTTGAGAAATTACAGACTACAAATCAACTTCTAAAGTCAACTATTTCACACCAGGGGAGTGCGTTAGCTCAAGAGATAGATAGACTACCCATAGTTCAGTTGGAATGAATTGCGATAACTGATAGAGCAAGCAAGACCATCTTACCATCTCCTTGTGTTTTATGTAATGAAGCGAATCATCACCCAATAAGTTTTCTGTTTCTTGCTAAAATTTGGATAAATAGTTAGCTTAGCAGTGTTGCGGATGCGTGTGTAAATTAATTTGCTACACAATACAGATTTGACTTCTCACATTACGAATTGCATAGTCTTTTCATATCGGATTACTCGTCAAGATTCGTCTTATCTCTAAGCTATAATCAACGAAGTTAACATGTTTTTTGTGGCTAGAGTCATATCCAATCCAATGAAATCATCATTCGAAGGATCAGAGAACCTACATTTTTCAAAGTTTAACAACAATTGGGATCACTGAGCTACCGGACGAGCTTCTACACCCAAATCCATAATGAATGGCCTTTAGTTATAACTGGGGTAACTGAGGTAATGATTAGACGTACCGGTTTTAAGCACTGTACGAATCACATGTCCAATTAGCATGAAGCAAGCTTTTGATAAGAGTTTTCAGTGGTAGTCCGATATCCCAGCATCCAATCTGGATGCATTCTTTATTTTAATATACTAGTGCCTGCACACCCAGTATCCCCAATTAGAGAGATTTTTTTTCTCACCCTTGAAAATACTCTCAAATTGTACGTTTCAAAATTCAGACGAAGTAATTTTATGATAATATATAACTACTTTGAGCTATCAAATAAGACAAGCCGCAGAGGGATGATAAACAACAAACGTTCGCTTCCCTTCTTACGACCATCGAATCGTTTAAGGAATCATAAATCCTGTGGGAAGCTTAGAAAAGAAGTGGCAAGACCTAGGGTTTGCGTAAAACAATGACAGAATCGTAATTTTACTCGGAGAGGCTGTCTCCTCACCTAAAGGCATGTCGGACGTTGCAATCTCTTTCATTATTGCAATGCCTTTCCTATATCTGGGCAAAGGACAAACCGTCCTTTCCCCACATATGGGACACACAGACTTCTGTTTTTGACGAACGAAGGGTGGGCAAAAGTGGAAGTAATTATCATGTCTATTCTCGAAAATAAGCTGATGGTCCAATGACGTCTTGCAATCAACGCTAGGACCAGGCCTACCTTTTTGAAGATTTGAAAGTATCTGTGGGTGAGCAAATTTAATGATCAATTTGTTGCTTTCGCAATTTTACTGCATACTGCATCATATGAACTTGAAGAGACTTCCTAGCCTTTTGACATGTTGATAAGTTTGCAGTGATGAATTCATATATCATGGATGAACTGAGGAGTTATGGTGCAAATCAAATATTTATTAAAGTGATATTGCCCCTATTAGAGAATATTCCATGCACATCTCTATTTATTTTTGTTGAGAATATAACTTGAGTTTGAGCTCCTGAAAGAAGCCCAATCCAAGTAGGTTTTCTATTTTTTTTTTATTTTTTTGGTGAAGAGTATCCAAGAATAGTTTCCGATCAGGACAACCAATTGTATGGCTTGCTCATAAATTACATCTCAAGTGTTTGAAGTCATGAAAATCTTGTGTTAATATTTAGTGAATTCATTTGTACAATTGAAAAATTATTTGTGAGGAATTGTGAGAGCTAAACACTGTATAAATTGTTTGAGGTAATTAAGGACAGAGAAACACTAGAAGTATTTTAAAAATTCAAGTGTGCTTGTTATCTCCATTGTATCGCTTCATCTATAAGGGAATTCTATGCTACTCTTCCCATATAATAGGTCTCATCGAACCAATTACGTAAAATCTAGCGTTCAAGAATGTGGATTTCTAAAGGTTGTTCAATGTGTCTTGGTGATAATGAGAGGAATCAAGCATAGTTGCCTGTACGAGCTTCATAGAGAGAGATAGTGACAGATCTCACCATAGAAACGTTGGATGCATGTGTTCGATAGTCTCAATTGTGGCATATAAGTTTGGGGCACACTAGTGAGAGAAGCTTGAAGATTTCGAGCGAAAGGAATTGTTATATGGTTACACGGATGATAAACCGAATTTATGTAGGTGATGTGACTTACACAAAAAGCGAAAGTGCGATCAACACAATTTTTAGAGAAATCATGGATATTGCAAAGTTGATTCACTTATATGTTCATAGGCTTTCACGATTTCCTTCGAGAAAAAATGATAAATTTATGACAATAATTGTGGATGACTACTCGAGGAGGACCTTATTGTCTGTGTTTGGTCACAAGTTTGCTGATGTTGTCAAGATCTTGCAGTTGAGAACTTTCACTAAAAGAGAAACTAGTAAAGAGATCAAGCATGTGTAGACTAACAATAGTATGGAGTTCTGGTCACAACTGTGAAACTAATTCTACATGAAGGAAGACATATTGAAGTATCACACTAGTACTAGTGAACCACAATAGGTTGTGAGGGAATCCATAAAAAATTAATGGAGACAACTCATTTCTAGTGCTTGGATAATTGGGAAATTCCTAGTGGATGTGCTTAATACGATGAGTTACCTAGTGAATAGGTTTTCATTAACCACGATCGGATTTTTGACTCTTAATGAAGTGTAGTCGGCTATCATTACTGATTATTTTATTGTTAGAGCATTTGGTCTATCGTGTTATGTTCAAGTAAATGATAGTAACCTCGATAGAAGGGCAAGAAAGTGCTAATTCCTAGTTTATGCAAAAATTAAATTCATATGTTATCGACGGAGAAGTTACATTTAATGAGTCTCTAATGCTGTTGGGTAAAAGTGTTTATGGTAGTGTTTATAAAGGACTTGGACGGTGTTTAGTTTCAAGGTAAAGTTACGACCATAAACTCCTGAGGCAATGGGTACTAGCGGAGTAATCAACATGGATGGTGCTTATAGTGAGCTGGAACTAATAAAGCCTATAGTTGCCGTAACTGTTGAGTTTAACAAGGTTCGTGCCTGATCTCCTAATAGATATATATATGCAAAGATGGTTTTCCTTTTTAATCCTATTTGCATTAGAAAATCCTTGTAGAGCGATTAATGATGTAGGTTGAGTTAATGTTAAGATGAGGTCAACAGTTCTGGTGAAGTTCAATATGGCTTTGATTTAGAAGTTATCTATATTGGTTGAGTCCACAAGGATTGTAAGAAAGTAGAAATGAAGTTGAGATTTCAATGTAATTATTGTGACTTGACTTAAATGTCGAGCAAAAGTAGAGATTGTTGAGAACATGTCTTGAGTTTGAACCCAGGAAGCAAGCTTGATACAATTAGATTTCCTAACTTGAGTAGACTTTCTATGTGGAATCCAAATTTTCTGTTTTTTTTTTTTTTTTAATATAAGAAGCAAATTTTCTTCAAGAATAGTATCATAGACGAGCATTTGGCCATGCCAATCAATTGGACAGCATGCTCGCGAATTACATACCGAGTGTTTTTTTTTTGGTCGAAACATACCAAGTGTTTGAAGCGATGAAAATCTCATGCCAAGATTTTGTGAATTCATTGATAAAATTGAGAAATAATTTTGTGAGGAATTGTGATTGATAAATACTATATAAGTTAGGTGTAATTAGAGGCTGGTATCAATTGAGTGTGTTTTAGTGATTTGAACGAGGTTATAATCTATGTTATATTGCTTGATTTATAATGAAATCAATTGCTCAATCGGTGGAGAAGGTGCCACCTGAGTTATATTGCTTGATTTATCTATTTTTTTGCAATGCTTTTAATTTTAGAAAAGAATAACTTTGTAGTTGATGAAATACAAGTAAATAAATCTCAACCATCAATTGAAAAAATCTTTAGTATTTCTATTTGAAACCTCATAAAAAGTCAATCTAAAAATAGATCACAAATGTTGCTATTAATGTCCTTTAATGATGTTAGACTTTAGGGTAGACATAGATTCCAAATAGAAAATAGGATCCGAAGTTAATGCAGGTGCAGGGTTTCTATTCATAGAGAGCACTCCCGCTTTAATAGAACCGAAGGGGTTGCACTAAGGTAAGGGTGCATTTAGTTTGACTTTTGGGAAGTCTTTGAAAAAATATAAAGGCATTTAATGGGTTTTTCGAAATGCAAGTAGATTTTGGTAAGTTGTAATATGAAAATACATTGAGAAACAACTTTGATTTAAGCGGTGTTTAGCAACCGATAGCCTCGTAGAGGTTAGGTGACCTTAGGCAAGCCGCGACCTAGGCAACCACAACCTTGAGTCAAGCAATTGTCGGTGATGTCAGTTAGGCTTGTGCAACTCACTACAGAGCTTCACTACATAGAGAAGATGAATAGTGCTTTGAGGGAAAAATTTTAAACAAAAAAAATAGGGAGGGTTTGGAAGAATTTTTTTTTTTTTTTACTAACCTTAAAGTGAGCTTTTCACAAAGGCAACATTTGGCTAAAGTGTTTGGCAAAAAATTTTCCAAACAGCCCTAATTTTTCCCCTCCAAAGCCATTTAGAAAAGTGGTCTCAAAGGGAGCCTAAGTATAGTTTCTCACCGAGTGGTATAAATGTCACGAAACATGTGGTGGGAATGAAGCCTTAGGGCCAAAAATTGACAGTTGCCTAGATGCATTGGTTGGTGAGTGCACATCCAAAACTATATGTGAGATTTTATCGAATGAAACAGTTTTCCTATAAATGTGGACAAAGCCCCTTTCAAAATGTAAATCTATATAGAAATCGACAAAACGTGTGAAGTGTCCTTTGTTAATTCTTAGATAGGAAACACAAGCCGACGAGAAAATTAAAGATACAAAAATTGGAGATAATCATGACCAAATATGTAAAAGAGTACTGAAATGCAAAGATAACAAGAAAATAAAATTGACCAAATGGTGTTCATTGATTAATTGATGGTCCTTTGCTCAAATTACAATTCCAATACTTACAGCCACCAACGATTAACGACAAATTTTTTTTTTAAAGCAAATAATATCCTATGCGACTCTTAGAATTTAACATGTATTTACAAATGGTTATCAAAAGAGCTCTAGTCAACGATCAAAGCCTTATCACTCACCCCGTGTTGACAATTTCTTTTGTAACTTACAACTCCACTTCCTTACGGTTATAACAATCCGTGTTTCTCAGCCACTTAATCAATGGCTTTGAGATTTACGACACCGCAATTTGACAATCGTGATAGCTTCAGGATTGAATGGGTCATCATCGTTGTAACCGAGATTGTTTGTTTTGTCACTTGAACATTTATCTTGTTCTTAATCAATCGATCTTCATTAACTGAACCAAGTCTCATTTACCATCGTTCGTGGCTCAACACTTAGTACAATCATATCTCGCTCGGTCTCTCAGGGACTTAGGGCAATTTTTTTTGTCAACAAAAGGAATCCCACCAATAGTCATAAACAACAAGACTGCCATCAACAATGACGTAAATTAAGTTGAGAGAGAGGGAGAGAGAGAAAGATAGACATTATTGTTGTGCGAGGTTTGGATTTTCTTCTCACTGTAATCAGACTAGTGTAATACACTTGTATACACTTAATTGTGGGCGTTGGATGCCGAGATTCAAGGGTAGGAATAATTCTCTTTAGGTTAGTATATTGTTTTGTAGAGAACAGCTTGACCTTCGATGACTCCATAAATTTTCTGTAATTATCTAGCCGGAATTAGACTTCGAACCCTTAATGAAAGTTGTAGGACACATCCTTAGGAATAACATAAAAATTTGAGAATAAATGGATAAGGTTTGGTCAGTAAAACGATTTACCTTATAAATGATAAATCTGGAAGCTATTATAGAGTGTTAGTAAGGAATATCGAAATTACTGCTCTCGATATACAATGAATCTGACTTAGTGTACTTCATGAATCATTTCCTTTAGGTTTTGTTTATAACATATCCAAATTTCAGAATTTTCTAAGTTCATTTAGGGGTTATTCTGAAATTTTCATTAAAACTGCACATTCTGGTCTTTAAGTTGTTTTACTCCGACTTTGCTTAACTGATTTCAAAAGTGAATGCATCTTGGGTTGTTATGTGATATGATGATACTGGCATTGGCATATCATGCAATATTGAGATGTGATGAGACTCAAGAGACATTTTTTCATTGCATTGAAAAGTGTTTTTAGAAATTAAGATGTTAATTGTTACCGTTGGACCCTCGGGTTAACGATGCCCCGGGAGTCGGGATGCCCAAAGGATTGAATGAGTCAATGCCCTTTGGATGCCTGGTTGTATTATGAATACATACCCAGAGGTTTTTCCCCAGAAGTGTCAGGATGCCCAGTTGTATTATGATACATGCCCGGAGGGTGAAGGGTTGTATTATGATGCATGCCCGAAGGTTAGGGGTAACCATGTCTATGGTCCCTAGTGATTCCTCGTGATGCCAGGTGGGGTGCGAGATGCCCAAAGGTTCGAATGAGTCGATACCCTTTGGATGCCTGGTTGTATTTTGAATACATGCTCGGAGGCTTTCACGACGCTAGGTTGGGTGCAAAATCCCAGAATGATGCAAACATTGGTCCTCTGGGGGATGAAATCTTTTGAATGATAAAACGAACGATTATATTAAGTGTGAGTGTGGTCTGGTTATGGAACTAAATTGTATGGCATGGAATGGGACGTGTCATTACTGTTTGGCCCTATGATCGGGACTTGTGTAATCTGGACATGATGCATCTGAATCTTTTGAAATTGCATTTGCCATTGCATTAAAGAATTTCATGATTTTGATGTATAATGATCCCTTGACTACCTGATCTTGTCTATCATGCATGAGTCTAGTTATTGATGGTACTGTTTGATATAACTTGATGAATCTTTTACTGCTGAGTGGTTGTACTTACTCCGTTTGGGGACTAACATTTCAGACTAAACAAGATACCTCTGCCGCCACCGCCACCAGTAGATGGATCGAGTGGTTGGATATGGCCGCAAGGAGGAGAACAGCAGAGGAAGGAACTTTTGGACGCCGACACTGATCAATGGACTTTAAGTATACAACTGTTGGAAAATATATTGGTCATCTTTTGAAGTATAGCCAAGTATAGAAGACTACGACATTTTGATGTACCAACAAATGATATCCATCTAGTTTAAGTAAATAAAAGTGTTTAGCTTTTACCTATAAAAGTGTTTAGTTGGTGTGCATCTTTTCTGAATATAGAGAAGGGAGTTGTTGGATACGCTTCCGCCATATAAATTGTGCAAGGACCAATCTAAAAGATGTAAACCACTAGGATTTATGAATTATAATGAAATTCCTTGGTATCATAATATTATATTATCAGGTCAAGTGAAAGGTAAGCGAACTGTGGCGACCCTAACGGTTCGGGGGCCATTCGTGGGGTGCCACATGTGGTGGCAAGCGATAGTCAACGGTTACAAGCGGCGGTTGGTAGTGGCGGTGGCAAGCTACCAGCAGTCGGGTGGTAGCGACAACGGTCAGGTGGCGGCAACGGCGATTAGTGGCGGTCGTCGGTGATCGAGGTGGCCAGTGGGCAGCAGCAATGACGATTAAGCGACGGTAGCGACTGTGACATATTGATTTTCAACCTTGCTTTCGACTAAATGAAATGGGCTTTTCATCGACACGCCTATGGCATTTTTCTCTAAGTTGGCCACTCACGAGATAACTAATCTATCAGGTGAAGCCGTTAAGGAATCTAAACGCAAAAGACTTGAGAATTCAACTAGAAATCGACTACTCGATCATGCTAATCTACAATGGTCAATACGGCACCACCAAAATCGACTATAGACAGTAGATAGGTCGAGTCGGCAGAAGCTTGTAATTAAAGTGTTGTTGATTCTACTTAATTGTAAAATTCTCGTCGAACGGCACTAAACCGATTTTTCTGTCATTTCTGTACATTTTGCCTGTATTTGAAACCTTGAGATTTCCACGACAACCGAGAGTCGTCTATGAGTCGAAGATGCACGATGTGGTTCAAAAATAATCGATCACGTGTCAAATGTGCTAAAAATTCCTAAAAGCTACCCAGTAGGTTAGGTCATGCTAAAATTGTGTACAGTTGAAATTAACTACAAAATTGAACCCGATTTCAGAAATTGAAAGTTCTGCCATGTCACGATTTATTTCAGGAACATCGACTCATCCTCCGAAGAATTTTCAGCAAGTCCGGAATTTCAGCGAAAAATCAAAGTTTGGCTATTTTGGACCGGTAAATTCGGAGGCTCATTTTTTAGTGCGCTTTTGGCATTCAAGTTGGATTATTTGGCAAGGAAAAATGTGGAAAGTGGTGTGGGCACCTACCTTGGCAAGTTGACCACTTATTTGGATTGTTTTGGAGAGGAATTGAAGTGATTTGAAGGGGAATTGCACCAAAATTCTTAGGCCTTGGTGGGGTGCAACATTTCAGTACCTTTGGTGGCTTCTTGGAGAAGATTGGTGAAGGAAAGTTGACTATGGATGAGGCTGAAGAAGGTGGGGTAGCCACTTGAGTGTATTGGATATTTGAGAAAACTTTGGTGGCTATTTGTTCTCCTCAAGCCAACAGCAACCCTTCTCTTCCTTCCCTCTCTCCTCCATTCTCCATTTGGTGCGTGAACTCCTCTGCAAAACAGCAGCGTCAACTCTTCTTCTTCTTCTGCACTTCATCTTCTTCCTTGGTGCAACTCAGAGCCAAGCCAGCCCAACTAGCCATCGTCCCTCAGTTGCTCGACTCCACAGTAGCCTTGCAAGCAGCCGAACCACCCGTTGGACCAGTAACTCGTTAGTGTCGCCGTCCACCAAGGCCGCTTGCTTCGCCTCCTTAGCCATTGTCCCCGTCGAGTAGCCATTGTCCAAAGTCCAACCAAGCCTCTAGCAACTCCGCACCATCCATTAGCACGTCCACCGGTCACCAACACCCGTACTGTTCGCTAATAGCCCTCGAGACCAGCCCTAAGCAGAACCGAACAGAACCAGAAACTCTAGCTCAAGCAATAGGCTTGTTGGTGGTTTTTCAGCGCCTTCAAAGCCTCCCTTGGAGCCGCTGTAGACATAGGTCTTCACCACCTTCGCGTCGTCGTCGCCGTGAACCGTTGGCTCACTAATCCGGTGAATTAACTCCATAATCCTTAATTAGGTTATTAATTGTACTTAGGAGGTTAGTTTAGTGTTAATTAACTTAGTTAGATTAGTACTAAGTGAGATTAGTCTTAAGATGGATTAATACGAATCTAGAATGGTTAGATTGACCTTAAAATGGATTAGTGTTGATCTAATTAGTGAGATTAACACTAATGAAGAGGGATTAGTCCAATTCAGTGGACTTTCTTCAATTCTAATTTCTAGACCCTCATCGTTTGCTATTTTTGTGGATCGAAATATGTTAAGATTTTGAAGTCAAGTTTTTTCTTGAGAAATGTTTTAGACATCTTCAGCTATAACATATATTTTACTCAATATTTTTAGAGATTTAAAAGAATGATATATCGCTTTCGTCATTTGCAAACAAAACCTTTGTTTATGCTAAAACTCGTGACCTTTTGGGATTCAAGGGATTTTTATCAACTCTTGGGGTTCAAATTTGTTGACACCTGATTTGTCTTTCCAAATACATTAAAAAATTATTTTTTTAAAAATTAATTAAAAATTTTATTTTAAAAAAGGGCGAGAAAGGCCGGGTAGGTCGGATCTCGGTGTTGGCTCGGCTCGCCTCTCTTTCCTACCCTTCCCCCACATGTGGCCCAGGTCTTTTCCCTCGCATGGCCTAGCCCCTTCTCCCTTTTTGGCTTGGCCCACGCTCGAATTTGTCTTCTCCTCCAGTCGTCTTCTGTGCGAGGAAGCAGTGAAGGAAAAAGTAGCCGCTCGGGACAGAAAGGAGCCGCGACAGGGGACAGCAGGAGCTGGTGTGGTAGGGAGAGCTAGTTGGGGAGCCAAGGCAAAGGGCGCGAGCCGACGGAAAAAGAATGCATGGGCAGAACAGAAGAAATGAGGAAGAAAAAAAAGAACATAGAGAAAATGGGAGAGAACAGAGGAAAAAAGAAAGAACCGGGGGTAGAGAGCAGGGAGGGGAGGTGAGAACCGATCGCTGCTACCGCCGCCGACGCGTCTCCGGGTCACTGCCACTGCCGCCGATGCATCTCCAAGCCGCCATTCCCGCCGAAACTCGGGTTAGTATTTCGTCGAACACCTAGGGTGCAGTTCTTGAAGTCGAGCTGGCCAGAGCTCGTTTTGTCCATTTCAGGCGAGCTCCGGCCTTCATAGGTCCCCGTTTATTGTTGGTCATTTGCCGGTCACCGCCGCCGCCACCTCAAATCCCATTTAGGTTAGAAGCCCCCCAGTCGCTGGAGGGACGCCACCGCTCTCCCTCCCCAAAGCTCCTTCACATAGAGCCCTAAGACTCTTGGTTGCTGGAGGGACGCTGCCACGGCCAGGGAAGCCGGGCCGTCCCCCCGCCTGGCCACGGCAGTGCTGTCGCCGACATGCGTCGTCCTGGCACCCCTGGTCACGACTGAGCAGTCACGACCAAGGGGTGCAGGCTAAGTGAATCTGGCCCACTTGACTCTTGTTTTCGCTTAGGCTTAGCTCTTAGGCCCAAGTCGGACTGAGGTTAGGCTCGACTAGGGACGATTGGGCCTAACCCAACCAGGCCGGACTTGGGCGGGCTAGACCCGACCCGACCCTCCCTGATCAGACCAAACTCGGGTCTAGTTGATTGGACCCGATTGAGTCGAGTAGGGTTGGACTCGACACGACCCAACCCAATCCAACCTGGCCCGAGCAATATATATCTTTTTCTGAAAAAAAAAAATCGAAAATTAAAAAAATTGAAAATTGAAAAAATATAGGGTTTGGTTAGGAATTGCCATATCTTGCATTATTAGTATAAATAGGCTTTTATTTACTCGTATATGAATTATATCGCGTGTTTAATTTGCATATTTAATTATGTTTAATTGCATGTGCTCAATTTTATTGCAATTAGGAGTTTGGTAGCTATGATTGTTACTTTAATGATTGCGTACTCGCATGATCACCTCATATGTTAGTAGATTGGTATAAAATCAATCCAAACTAGCTGACAAAAATCTTTTCTCTTAAAATGAATAGGATTAGGTACCGAAAGGGCATTAATTGATTAATTAGTGTAATCAAGTCATCGACCCTAGATTCTCAAGTAGCGTAGGAAGTGAGGTACACTCTCATATTTCACTTGATTTCTAGCTGACCTCAATAAGCTAGTGGTGACTCCTTATTGCAAAAATCTTTGAAAATACCCCAACATCATGCGAGGTATAGGCTTGGAAGAGCCCACACCTAATCATGAACCTTAGGTCCATCCTTTAGGCAATACCCCTAAACCTGTTCCCTCCCCCCGAAAGGTAGGTTGCGACAAAATTTCGAAATGGTTTCTTCACGAAAGTTGTTTGTCACATATTATAGTTTAACATAGTCATATTTCAGTTCAAATGGACAAGTTTTGGATCTCATACCGAGCTGGTTTTGGAAAACAGACTTTCTAAAAACGGACCCAGTTTTTGGTACTGGATTGATCGATTTACTAGGCTTAATTTAGAAGGATATGGGTTAATGTGTCTTCATGAAAAGTGTTTTTTTATGTGTCCCTTACAACATATTCAAATTTGGGAATTTTCCGAACTCATTTGATTAGATTTATGGATTTAAACTCGGAGATGCGCGAGTGGACCGTTTCTGCTGGTTAGGACTGGTAGTAGTTTTGGTGATTGTTCTTGATGCTATGCTTGCTGAACCATGCCTATTTCGAGATGTGGTTGCTTTGTGATATGCTTAGAAGTTATGCGTGATGAGGCGTGAATGGTTGTGCCATGATTGTGGTTTATTGTTATTACTTTATGTAGTGCATATTGAAAGAGGATGAGATGTGTTGAGAAAACCGAATGGTTGTTAGCAGATAAATGACTAAGTGTGCATGATAAATAAAAAAAAAAAACTTCGTATGAGCCACCTTTAGAACCTTGTACCATTGCTTAGGATAGTCGAGAACTAAGTGCTACACGACAGCGTGACTTCGTGGGAGCCACCTCTAGTACCTTGAGTTATTGCTTATGATAGCCGAGAACTAAGTGTTACATGACAGTGTGAATTTATGGGAGCCACTTCTAGTACCTCGAGCTATTACTTATTGTGGTCAAGGACTAAGTGCCACACGATATCAGAACTTCGCAAGAATGGGGCACCTCTAGAACCTTGAGTTTGAACTCGAGTTTGAAATTGGAGTTTGAATATTGAGAGTAAATATCGGGTGTGGATTAAACCACTGATATGAGTTACCCGCGCCTGATTATGGGATGAAATTGTGTGACACGGAATGGAACGTGTCATAACGATTTAGCCTTATAATCAGGACTCTTGTGAACTATTTGATGAGTGATATGATATGTTCCAGTTCTTGAATGCATTTGTTGTATGCATAAGTGTTTATGTGATGCACTAATGTGCAAGTAGGTGCTGAGGCAAGGTAAGTTCTAAGCGGTGTATGTTTAGGCTGTCTCTAGATGAATTATCATCATAATCGGGGTTTAGGGTGTTAACTCGCTGAGATTTATTCTTACCCTATTGTGGTTTACAATTTTTTAGGTCCCTAATGTGGAGAACCCGGAGCTCGAGGTTGAAGGGTTCGGAGCGTAGGTGGTTTAGTAGTTTCTTTTTAGAGACATACTGGTGTGTATAAACCTATGATGTTTATAAAGTGTGATTGATGAATTTGGTTGTCCTATTTTTCTATCCCATATTTGTTATTATCCGGATAAATGTTTATGAGTTTGTTTCCGCATGTGCATAAAACGAATGTATCGGCGACACGTCATGGGAACATCGCAAATTTTAGTCGACCGCTAAGGGATGCGTGCACGCTCAAGGTTAGGGACGTGACAGTGACGATGGTTGCCGCTGGTCGGGCGACAGCTAGAGGTGGCCAGCAATTGGCAAGTGGCCGGCAGTGGCCACAGCAAGCAAGGAGAACAAAAGAAAATAAAAAAAATAAAAAATTGACTTATTTCTAGAAATTGTTCTCGGGAACAAGAAATTACTTTTTTTTTGTTTCTTGTTTCTGTTCCAAATCTATTTCCCAGCTACTTTTCTATTCCAGGGAATAGAAAAATAAGTTGGCGTTACTAAACGGATTTATGTTCTTTTTTCTTTTTGGTTCCGGGGAACAAAAAAAAAAGTAATTGGGAGAAATAGAAACGTTACCATACATACCCTAGATAATAACCATTGGGTCACAATACTGGACCATTGTCTAGGTGGGCCTAAAGCTAGAGAGCCGAGGGGCCCATGATAATGAACCAAGGCCCTGCATGTCATAAATTTCCCAAAAAAAAAATATTTCTAAAATATTATTCTTATTTTCTCTAATAATATTTTTAACAGACAAAGATAATTATGTCTAAATTGGCCAAACATTAAGCATTTATAATCAAATGGAATGTCGTTTAGTCAATTGCACTTTACATACACATCACAACGAATACTAATAATACACTTACACATCATTTGAATCTTTTTAAAACACAAAGCATACACGATACATGGAGTCATAAACATGTCTTGGGGAGAAAAATAATAATAAAGGCATTACATCCAATATTTTAGGAGATAACTTCGATGGTTGCATTTAAAGATATAATTGAAAAATGTGGGGATTGTGGGGGACGCTAATCCCTCTCCAGATCCATGTTTCTCCAGTTATATTCCTAGGCAAGACTAAGATTTGCCAGGATTAGTGAATCAACTAAGACTTCGTGTCTTTTGGACTAATATAATGAAGTTTCCCTCTGTGTCCTACTTTTACGGTAATTAAATGGGCTTAAAGCCAATCAAAGCTACATATCTAAACTCATCCATGGAGTTAAAGCACTACTTTGGTCACCTAAGATCAAAGGAAGAAAATCATGAGGAGGACAGGCTTTGATATGATAATTCGATACGTTTCTAAAAGAGAAATACCCAAATTAGAGGAATTTTTTTTTCTTTCCTCACTCTAGGGAATGCCCTGTTTTTTTAAGTCCCAAAGTCAGATGTAATAGTTTAAGAGCGTGCTAAGGTCCAGAAAAGCAAATCAATAAGATAATTTGAGAAGATTCTAGGAGAGAAATTTCTAGCCAGTCCACACATGCATTAGCTTCCTTGTATGGACGACAAATAATGATTTCCCCACACAGATGAACCGTCTTGAAGATCTACACATGCAAACTCTCTTGAATTTCTCAACTTGCTACTACCATCAAAGATTTTGAGAAATTACAAACTGCAAATCAACTTCTAAAATCAACTGGTTCACACCAAGGGAGTGTGCTAGCTCAAGAGCTAGATAGACTACCCATAGTTCAACTTGGAATGAATTGTGATAACCGATTGAGCAAGCAAAACCACCTGACCATCTCCTTGTGTTATATCCAATGAAGCAAATCATCACCTAGTAGGTTTTCTGTGTCTTGCTAAAATTTAGATAAATAGTTAGCTTAACAATGTTGCGGATGCGTGTGTAAATTAATCTGCTACACAGTACAGATTTGACTTCTCACATAAAGAATTGCATAGTCTCTTTGTATGGGATTACTTGTCAAGATTCATCTTGTCTCTAAGCTCTAGTCCACGAGGTTAACATTTTTTTATTTTTTTTTGTGGCTAGAGTTATATCCAATCCAATGAAATCATCATTCGAAGGATCAGAGAACCTACAGTTTTCAAAGCGTAACAACAATTGGGATCACTAAGCTATTGGACGGGCTTCTACTCCTAAATCCATAATGGATGGCCTTCAGTAATAACTGGGGTACTGATTAGATGTACCAGTTCTAGACACTATGCGAATCACGTGTTTAATTAGTATAAAGCAAGCCTTCGACAAGAGCTTCTAACGGTAGTTCGGTAATCCGTTGCCCAGCCTAGATGCATTCTTTATTTTAATATACTAGTGCCCTCACGCCCTATCTCTCCAATTGGAGAGAGTTTTTTTTTTTCTCATCCCTAAGAATACCCTCGAATTTTACATCCCAAAGTTCAAACGAAATAGTTTTACAATAATAAGTGGCTACTTTGAGCTGTCAAATAAGACAAGCCATGGTGACGATGATAAACAATGGACCATACGCTTCCCTTCTTACAACCATCGAATCGTTTAAGGAATCATAACGTGGGCGGGTTTGATTTGCTGAATCCAGCGGGAAGCTTAGAAAAGAAGTGACAAGGCCTAGGGTTTGCTTAAAACAATGGCAGAATGGTAATTTTACTTGGAGAGGC